>NC_068355.1:196351517-196416517 GCF_020536995.1 Dreissena polymorpha | reverse complement strand
TGTATGCATCCGCGGTGGAGGCAAGATTCTACTAAGCTGAAGGAAGTTTTGCGCATATTGGAACAAGCTAAACAGGTGGCTTAATTAAGGTCGCCATATTTGTCGCTCAGAACACCTAGGTGAACATAAGAAGTCGCTTCGCCTACTACTTCCTGTTCAAGGTGCCATATGCGCGATAGTGATTTGTAGCGAATCTGAGTTTCATTGTAGACAACGACTTTGCATTTAGATGCTTTGTACAGGTACAAAGAAACAACACTGCATTAGTTCATTGAGACCGTGTTTTGTCAAAGACCTGAGAACCATATCATCAGCTGAAGTGGGGCATGAAAAGCTAGTGTTCTTAATATTAAGACCACACTCCACTCTGTCGAAGCTTTTCAAAAGATCATTAATAATAATACTATACCTAAAAGTTCTGCTGACTTTGCCTTGTCTTGCGCCTTGTAATATATTAAACCATTGAGACGTGATTCCGTGCGTTTTAACACTACCGTGTGCGTTTTTGAGTACTTTTAGGTCTTTGCCGGTTTTGTTAAGTTTCAAAAGTAGGAAACTATGAGGTACATAGCCAAATACCATTTTGACGTCTGGATAGCAACTGCATAGGAACGATGTATCATCACGTGCGTAGTTGATACATTCACGTACCATAAACGCCCTCATAAGACAACTTACATTTTTCTGGAAGTCGCATTGTAACGGACTGAACGATTCACATTTACTTTGTTCTATTAAATCAAGTAGCACTTTTTGTAGAGTTTGAGAACGGTCGAGCATAATGATATGGCTCTGTAACTACTAGGGTCTTTCTTGTTTTTTATCGCCACCAACTATACATTGGGTCTGACCCAGTAAGTTGGTGTTGTGAGGTTTAACCTCTTCTGTAAACATTTACTGATATATATATAGGTAAACATGTTCTATCAAAGCAAAAGTAAGGCAGTTAAAATCCTGTAATTCCTCCCAGCACCACTATTTCTGGTAGGTCCCAATAGGTGGGTATAAGACTACAGGCCCAATAAGTGGGCAAGTTTAAGTATATATACATATATATATATATTTAATGATATGGTTTGTGTATTAATAAAATAAAGTCAGTTTATAAAACTAAATACGTTAATATTACCATACATCATTAATTTCTGTAACATCAAATCGGAAGCGTGTTTTCCTTCGAGTTTACACCTTAAAACTAAAACAAGTACACCTTGTAATCAAAGTTATAATATATACTGTTTGGACGTTGATGATGACAATTTAATTAAAGTTCCAATTGAACTCCCCCCTTTTCCAAGTTATAAATACATTATTCTATAATGCATTCCACTTTGAAGAAAAGCTATTGACTTATTTGGCGATAAATTTTACTTTTTATAAGAGGCAAAGGAAAAGTCTTCAAATGTCATATTTCATTGGAATTATATTAAACTATTACATGTTTTGCGTTCATTTACTTCACACAGCATTTAACCGTTGGATATTTTAACACAACCATTAACGCTTAAAGACAATTCGTTAAATTGTATATGGTCAAAATCAGATCACAGTCGGTGTAAAGTGGTGAGACATCGGAAGATTTATAAAGAGGTTAAACTCAATATAACAAAACATGGATGCATATAAAGGTTTATGTTGTTTACCCGGCTCATATAACATAATACTAGACCCAAACGTAAAGCCTGTTGTTCAGCCTGTGCCTTAAGTACCAAATTACATGAAGCAAAACGTCAAAGATAAGCTTCAGAGAATGGAGTCACTAGGCGTTATAATACGACACATTAAACCAACTAAATGCGTGAAAGCGTTCGTAACAGTGACATAAATCCTTCGTGATGTAAGAATATGCATCGACCCGCGACTTCTGAATGAAGCAATACTACGATAATATTATCCGATGAAAACAGTGCAGGATATAGTTTCATAGATGCCTAACGCACTCTAGATGTGGGAAGCTCCGTTTGGAATTAAGTTCACTCAGGAAATTTATCAGCGTTTCATGACAGTGATGAAACAGGATCTATAATGAACGCAGGTGATATACTTGACGTCATATCCTTTAGAAAAACATCAAAGAACATGAATAAAAGACTAAAGCGAATATTAGACAAAAAGCAGCAAAACAACTATAAACTGATTTTAAGAAAATGCTATTTCCGGAATAAAGAAGTGCATTACGTTAGTCGTAACATCAGCCAAAAGGGACTTGAGGCAGACCATGAAAAGGTCAGAACTGATCAATACATGGTTGGACCTAAAAAAAAGAAAAAAACACCTGCATGTCTAAGCTTCATCGCATACCTGCATAAATGTTTGCCAAATATGTCAGAGATAAGTGCGCCGATTCGAAAATTGTTGGAAATGGACATGCAGACTGGCAGTGGGAAACCACAAGAAGAAAGCTTTAAAAAAATAAGAAAATGACAAGGACAACGCATGTTTTAGTTTTTTAGAATCCAAGTTAGAGTCTAACGTTGAACGTTGATTCTAGTTCATTTGGACTTGCAGCAGTCTTTCAGCAAAACGAAAAAATAACTACATATTCATCCCGCGCATTGAATCCAACACAGTAGAGATCATTTCAAATTGGAAAAGGGACTCTTGCAATTGTGTTTGGTTGAAAAAAATATACCATGAGTTGTAAGGAGGCGAGTTTACTGTAGAGGCGGATCACAAACCTATTTAAAGTATTTTCAAGGTGAAGTCTAAATCTGGTAAAACTATGTTTGTGTCAAGAAATAAATTACCAGATACTCAGGACAAAATACCGGTGATGTATATCAATCAAATACAGTTGCGTGCTAATTTACCAATGTCTGATTTGAAATTTAGAGTGTTGAAATTAATCTTCTGAAGAAGATGAGAACATGCGATGTATCAAACCGTTGATTGAGAAAGGATGACCAGAAAATAAGTACCAGAATCCATTAAACGCTTAGACACAACCTCACGAATGGATGAATTATAATGGATGGAATTGTAAACAATGCGTTATAGGTTAAAATTCCAAAACGGATACAACGTTAAATGTTGCACATTGTGCATCGAACACATCAATGTTTGGTAGCATGACACAAGAGAGCATGCGAATTAATGTTCTGGTTCGTATTGATGAGAGACGTCGAGGATAAAGTAAAGCAATCTAAAATGTGTGCACTGAACACTAGTAAAATGAAGCATAAAGAGCCTTTGTTGCCCAGTGAATGTCTGATAGGCCGTCATTAAAGATCGGTGAAGATGTGTTTGAACAACAAGGCAGATATTATTCGTTGACAGGACTATTTTACAAATTGACCAGAAGTTTAAAAGCTCGATTGGTTACGTTCAAGAAATGTTACCGCGTATCTGAAAAAAAAAATAGCGATTTGGCTACATTGATGAACGTGTTACGGATAATTGACCGCAATTCGCTTGTACTCAATTTAAGAAATTTGGGGAAGAGTGGCAATCATTCAACATCGAGACCGCGTTATATTCAAAGAATGGGACAAACTGAAAGATATGTTCAAACAATCAAGCACATGCTTAAGAAAAGTTAAGATCCCAACAAGACATATATTGTGCGATAAACTTTACACTTTGATGTCCAAAGAAAAAGTGAACATGCGTATTAAAGGTTGAAAAACTGAACATTTAATTAGAAAGTTTATTATTGAATTACTATGCAATATATGTTTACCAGTCTTTAACGTGTTTCACAAGATTTAAGTCCCTTGGATACTATTTTTAATAAAGATATTAATGGCTCAACATATCTTTGTTAAATACGTTACAGACCATTATTAAAGTCATTTAAAAATTATTTGGTTTGTTATGCATTGTAGTTTGGCAGAACGTTCGTATTTTAAAATGTATCGTTATCATAATCTTCATCATTAAACACAACAAAAACTATATCATCATCACCATCGTCATCATCTATGTTTTTTACGCAGCATCACACTATCAAATTTTACGAGCACTTGATTATTTTGAACACTACTAGCATTAAACTAAGCTACACTTTATAAACTATACATCCAAGTACTATATCAATCACAACACAAGTAAAATACTAGGACGGTTACTAATCTAGATAAAGTCCTTCTGCTATTAACCTAACAGTATATTTCAAAACTGCTAATAGTTTATTCAGATTAACCTTTACACTAAAAAAAATTACCTTCATTAAAAAGAAGCGCCATTTAGTTTAAATATTGTTTGATGTTAAGTTATACATAATCAACGGTAAACACAATCAGACAAAATGTGTTTTACATCATTAAACAAATTAGAATGACATACTATACATATTTAATGATTTTGATTCAATCGTATTACATAAACTGAATGTATTTTCACCAGGAAGCTTCAAAAATCACTATTTTTAAATGCATGGACGAAATGTTCTTATTGTGTTAAATAAAATATTGCAGGAGTGTATTTTATTGATACCAACTAGTTATTGATATATTTTTATTTCACACTGTAACACAGTTTGGTTGTTATTTCTCATAAGCCAACTGATTTAAGAGGGTAAACAATGCATTGTAATACTTATTTAAATACAGATATATCTTAAACAATGAATTGAGTTATTATGTCACACATACACTCCATTCCACTGTTGTACTCACTAAACAGGTTCCCAAATATTCAGGTGCGAAAGTGATATGAGTAGATACTTTGCAGGGCTCTAGCGGGCATACGTTTAAGTTAATTGCGGCGCAAGTGTTAAATAAAAAAACATACTTAAAGGCTTAAAATCTCCGAGTATGTGAACAAATTATTCAAACTATCAAGGTTCACAGGTTCACTTGCTCATAATTCGTTCCACGACTCTTAAGTATAGGATTGTTAACTGTTTTAAAAGACGGGTTACTTTACCATCCTGTGTATTCCCCATTTGTAAGGGGAAAACTAATATCTTGAAATATGTTATTTCAATAGTTATAAAAATATATTTAAAAGACAACTATTGAGCAATAATATGTATAATATGTATACAACTAAATCAAGTTAATTGATGCATGCATGCAATAAAATAAAACTTTTTCTCATTAGAATGTGTTTACCCATTACAAAAATACATTTTAACAATATATTTCAAACGAAAATTGACACATGTGTAACAATACTGATTAAATAAACTAACAAATAACTATAAATAAAAAGAATTCTTAAATCAAGATAACATATATCGAAATTTGTTCCATGCATTCAGTTGTTAAATATACCATAGAACAATAATACAATCACAATGAACAAAGAAATCCGATGATGAAGGGTAACACTCTAATGGCTAATCGAAAGGCTATTTGTTTACCTACAACGTCCATAAAACAATACAGATATTTTAACGCGATGATAATCAGTTATTTATCACAAAAAGCATCTATCCAATAATTGTTTCGTATATAGGCATATTTAAATGATAAAGAATACTTAATTTTGCAAATTTCGGTTTAGCAAAGTTTTTCCGATGACCGGTTTTAAAATGAAATTGTATTTAAAATAATTAAATAACACCTAAATATTTCTTTAAATACTGTATTTTTTATTTGAGAACGATCTGAAGTGATGCATCAATGTCAAGCAACTAGGAAACAATTAGGAAATTATAATTTCACATACATTATATGTACTGCGTTTGAATTCTGAAAACAACTTACAGTGAATTTAGGTTTGTCAGTCCTTGTAATGCATCCGCAGGAAGGGATGCGATAGAGTTGTTGACTAAATGCCTGGAATAAAAACAAAGTTAACTGAAGTGATCAAATAATAATATTCTAATGCGAAACAAATAATCCTATATTTCAAATAAGCTAAGAAATGGTTAATGTGCATCTGCTTATGCCTCTAAGCAGGAAAGACTATATTCAAAATTACACGTTCCAACATCAAACATCACACTTAAACAAATGACACACATAAGACAACGGCACACATCAGAGACAGTTCTTCCGTACAAAACACCCCGATAAATCATCATCATCATTATCATCATTATCATCATCATCTGAGCAATATACGAAGCACCATCCCATCAAATTTGGCGAGGACATGGTTTGTTCGCATATAATTCACATTTAACTAAGCACCAATTTATTAAATTAACTATACATATTAGTACTGTATCAACGACAACACAATTGCGTTAAACGCTACAACAACTAAATAGCTGCCTTTATACTACTACGCACCTAACAGTCCATATTCAAACCGTTTACAATAAATTCAGATTTAACCTTAAGTTTTTTCTTATTATATTTATTGAATAGAAGCGCTATTTAGTTTGAATAGTGTTTGCTGTTAATTAATTAAATTATTAACGGCAAAAGTAATGATACAAATAGTGCTTTTAACTAATAAAACATATAAGCGAATATAATTAGTTATTGATCACAAAAAGCATATCTGATGATGATGATGATGATGATGATGATGATGATGATGATGATGATGATGATGATGATGATGATGATGATTATGATGATGATGATGATGATGATGATGATGATGATGATGATGATGATGATGATGATGATGATGATGATGATGATGATGATGATGATGATGATGATGATGATGATGATGATGATGATGATGATGATGATGATGATGATGATGATGATGATGATGATGATGATAATGATGATGAGGATGATGATGATGATGATGATGATGATGATTATGATGATGATGATGATGATGATGATGATGATGATGATGATGATGATGATGATGATGATGATGATGATGATGATGATGATGATGATGATGATGATGCTGATGATGATGATGATGATGATGGTGATGATGATGATGATGATGAAGAGTAGGAGAATGAGAAAGAGGATAAGGATGATGTTGTTGTTGTTGATGATGATGATGATGATGATGATGATGATGATGATGATGATGATGACGATGATGATGATGATGATGATGATGACGACGACGACGGCGGCGACGACGAAGACGATGATGATGATGCAGTTGATGATGATTAAAAGTGCGAGCATTCGCTGATTGCAGTCATGCATTTTTCAAGGTTCAAGGTTCAATATACAAGTGAAAGCATCGCTATTCTTGCTTAATTACTGGACAAACATCCGCCACATGTTGGGAACTTGGGGGGCACTTTGGGTCACTTATGTTTATGACACCCGTTTGGGTTATTTTAAAAGGTTAACCAATGATAATCAAACGGTGCTTACTTGTTTTTACAAGTAGCAATTCACCTAAATATTGTTTGTGTATATTCATGTTTGGCACATTGATTTCATAACTTCAAATGCTTTATAAGCGAAAAGAATAACAATCTTATGTTGTTGTTTTTTTAAATAATATTTATTATAAATAATACAATTGAGGTAAATGTTTTGAAGATTTAAATGATTGTGGAAATTACAGTAATTTTCAACATAATTTGTATAGATCAGCGTTATGTCAACCACCTTTTGTAAACTTGTGGTCGGAGTCTGTCTGCAAATAGCATGTGCTTTTGATTTCCAATTTCATATTCTTTTTTTACCCGTAAAATGTACATTCACAATAAACAAATAATTTTTGCAATTTCAAACTGAATAATACGATATTCGCTCTTAATTTTCGTTTTTTTGCAAGAAACTTTCTTGTACATAAAGAAAAACAACAGCATTCATTAGCATTTAAGCATATGAACTTAAACACATGTAGCGCACAAAATAAAATAAATGAATATAAGGAAGTGTCAATATCGAGTTGAAACAGTTATAATAGGGATTCTTCGCAGGAAACGGACTCGGGAGTGGCTCAATAAGCCCCAGGCTTTCTATGCAATCAAGCTAAAAAATATCGGTTGTATTTAATATAAATATTCGTTGTATAAAAATATCCTGATTTAACAACTTAAACAGAATCATGAATAAAATAAATCTATCTAGCTGTGTATTGTCTACTGTAATGTTTTACAACCTGTTATCATTTGCGCTTCTAGGGTCGTTAAGTACCGCGACGTATATTCACACGTGTATTGATACCCTAACTTCGTGAAAAACGCTTTCCTCGATATGACATATACCGACTCGGCAGTAATCATGTGTATTTGACGAGATTTGACAAACTGCTACGCCCTAAAAAACGGCGACCCCATAACAAATATGAAGTTCTAATTCTGGAATAACGAAAGATCGGCCCAGAATAAACAATTGACCAATTAAAACAACACAAATGTATCAATCGGACATTTCAGTACGGCGCGCCCACCTGTTGATAAGTATTGTGCTCGCATTGAAGGCAATAGTCTGTGCCTCGTGTACAATGGCATTACATCACGCGCTGTTGATAAGTATTATGCTCGCATTGAAGGCAATAGTCTGTGCCGCGTGTACAATGGCATTACATCTCGCGTTGTTAATAAGTATTGTACTCGCATTAAAGGCAATAGTTTGTGCCTCGTGTGAAATGACATGACACCACGCGCTGTTGATAAGTATTGTTCCTGCATTGAAGGCAATAGTCTGTGCCACGTGGGCAATGAAATGACATCACAGGCTGTTAAGAAGTATTGAGCTCGCATTGAAGGCAATAGTCTGGTGAACTGTATCGAAGACATGCATTTTAATTCGAAACTCAAACTACGAGCACCAATTATTGCAGTCGACTATAGCATTGAGCCCGCTATCGTTTCGAATAAAAGTTTCATATGGTTAAACAATCTAACAAGAAATGTACATCAGCAAATTTTCGAACATATAGCGAAAAACAAGTTGTTTCGTCCACAATTCATAATAACTGTCAGTGTGCTAGATATAATTTAGCGTTTAATGATGATTAGTGTGATGATGGTGAGGACAATTAAGAGAATGAAGACGTGAAAGATAACCTTAAGAACATGATTAAGTTACAGTACCAATAACAGTGATAAGTCCACAATGTTTACTTAAAACACTGATCGAATTGTCGGAAACATAGAAACCAATATGATCTCTCGAACACTTTTTGAAAACAAAAGTTGAAGTGTGTAAATATTGTGATGATATATGTACTCAAATAAACCAATATCATACTCAATCATGAAGAAGTTGAAACTTGCTCAGCAAGAGTGTTCATAAAACATGCAAAGAAATTAAGTTTAGAAGTGTTCACTGATGTTATCATACATGATTGTAGTTGACAATTTGAAATATGATAATTAAGTAACCATTTTTCCCAATAAAGGCAAACATGTGGCGTTGGCTATTACGCGTCGGACAATATGGGAATTAATACGTTATTGTCCGACAGGTCACTTATTATTTTTATATTTTTGGATAAAGTGAACGAATTTTCTACGCTCAAATGTAAACATCCACGTAAATTGACAAATTTTAACATACCTACATTCTATTTGTAACTCCGGTTATATTGTTATTGTCGAGTTAAGAAGAGCATCAATGAATGACATTTTTCTAAGTTTGTCTGGCTATTCATTCGAGACAGACGGTAATGCCCTATGAGAATGCTTTTTTTTAAACGCACTTAGAGTAGTCTACCGTCTGACATTCCGCGACACAGTGTGTTTGATGACTTCATATTGTTATACCATGTACACACCATGTTTATCTCTAGTTAATCATAAAAAGTGTATAATTGAGTTTCATTTAAAACTTTTATTTTTAACAAAAATGAAATGTCATGTTCGCGTTAAATAGTGGCAGAGTAATCAATATTCAGAAGTTTGAAATTCATTAACCAGACATTGAACACACTGTTGTCATATTTGAAGCATGAATATGCCATTGAGAAAAACCGTTGCCTTGATAGATTCACGCTATCGATGAATGTAACATTAACTCAATAATTTATTCAATATAAAACAAAACATGAATTAGATTTATTCAGTTATAACTATCGACGCCTTTTTATTTGTTTTAATAAGTCAATAGGACTTTTAAGTACGTATAGTATCAAAGGAATATACAAATAGTAGTATATTTGTTACCCTTTAACCAAGTCAAAAAGATCATATAATAATAAATATATGTATAATGTATGTGTAAATTAAAACGTCTTCCAATAAAAGTTATCTTGTTATTTGTAGAAATGGTATTTTTGGCCAACACTTTAATCTTAGAAACGGATTACATTATATTGAAACAATGACTCACATACTCGTATAAACATATCTCCTGTAATTTCAGAGAATAAAGTGTTTACAGTGGAAATAATATTTAACAATAAGACCATTTATATTTGCATTTATCATTTCGTCATGTTCTATGATATACCGATAAAACCATAATGATAACCTGTTTCCACCACACTTAACAGAATGATTGATTTTGTATATAACTCCATGCCTTTATATGTACTATTGAACGAAGTGATACGACTTAAGGTTGTATGATGGATTTTGTATAACATACGTTCTTAATATTAAGAATATATACGTATTTGCATTAGTGAAGGTGCACCGGTATTAGTTGATTTTCATTTACGCTCTTTTACCTGATTTTTAACATTATCGTAGTAGTGTATATAGTATTTGAATTGAACATACACATACAATTATATTTTACGAAAAGTTTAGCAATTAACTCGCAAACCATGAATAATGGCTAAAACATTACACAACTAAGTGGAACGATTTAATATCTGTGCAGGTCTTTAAACTATTAAGAACTGACTACTTGAATGTATCATTATACGTTTGTTTGGAATCACACAAACAGATAATCGTGAACGTTTAAGATTTGCCTTTATATCTTACTACGCGTTTTAATGCAGTTCTGCGTTTAACTTTCCCCGGTTAAAACAGGAACCGCAACCAGATCCTCATTCATAACACAAACCGAAAAAAGGAAGAAAGATAGTCTGACAAAATTATTCATTTATATTTATCAATATTTGCAACTTTTTGAACATTTTGTTGTGTAATTGATTTAGCGTTCTTGTATTATATTTATTAAGCACATTGCCAATGTTTCAGGGTCCAAACTCTCAACACGGAAAACTCATTTACTATAATCGAACTAGTTATCTTAGAGTATACAAGCACATATTAAGCTAGTAAGGTCACGTGGCGTCAAGTTTGGCCTTTGTTTGTATTTTTAATGTTTGCAAAGTAAGCAAGACTTTTCACCGGAGTTTGGACTAAAACCCGCTTGTATTTAGCTATTGGTTTAGCTTTTGTTTTAATGTACACTACCCCGTGTTTAAGTGTCAAAAAGTTCCAACCAAGAGTTGTCTCAGACTTTAGACTTATACGTTATTGTAGATTGGATTAGCATTTTACAATCTTATATAATAACGTCTAAATACATTTATCCCATTTTCACCGCGACATTGACGGTATAACACGTTGTGGAATATACTTGCTTGTATTCAACACTGCGGAATATACCTGTCGCGTGCACGGACTACTTTTTAAATGACGTCATGCGATATGCGCTAAAATTAAGTCGATGTTGTTTGGTTCATTGATCGAATTTTAAGGTCACCCATTAGAAGAAAATGTGCATATTTTGCAGAAAAAAAATATATATGACATATTCACCAAAAGAAATGTTGAAATAAAATATAAAATTACACGATTTTTGTTTTGTTATTTTTTTATTTATATTTACTTTACCACTGAATGATTTTTTAATAAGAAACAAAGTCGACAAATTTAAACTTCAAAATTATACGACCTTCAACCTTTAAATCTAGTCATATGACATAATTTTTCGCCATCCGTATAATGAATCAGCTGATTGATGGCGTCATAAAATGACATACTTATTGCGTCATTTTCCCATTTTTTTTTACGAGTTATTATACACGCGACGTATTTCACATGCTTTCTACATGTACTGTATATCGACATATCTGAATTGTCAATTGATCACACTTTCCTTATTTCGCGTAATGTTCATTGTTTATAACCAAAGCATATACTTTTGGCATTTAACTTAAATATTAAGAATGCACAACAAGCCATACACATATCGCACAGTTCATGAATAATCTGCTATGTTTGCTTTCCTATTTAATTCACGTTAGGCACAGAGCTGTGTTAAGTATAAGAGGGTAAAAATAGCACCACACTGGAATTGGGAACGTCCCATTTTGTACACGGGTATTTTCCACTCATTTATCTGTTGTGTTCTGGTATGTTTTCCATTCTTTGTGTATTTATATATTAAATTATTTTCTCGTACAATAAGGGCATTTACCATAGATAAATAAAACATTGTGCAAGTTTAAACATAATTATGTTTGTATGCAGAAATCTGCAAATGCAACCGAGTTTACCAACGGCTATTATTAGATAAACTGCTCCTGTTCATTTGAACAGCAGTCATGTAGAGTACATGACGTAGCGTGTGACGAAGAAGAAAGTTTATCGCGTTCATAAACTCATTTGAATAAAGTGATGGAATGGCATAAGGGTCTTTATTTAACTATGCTAAAATAATTATTAAAGACCCTAGATGCAAAATCGTCAATTATTGAGTTAAATGGATTATTAGATGGATTTTAAAGGATAATTAGGCCTAAAGGTAAGATACTAGTTCTTACGTGTTTTGATTTTTGTTTGTACTTTTGTCGTTCCCTGTTCTCGGGGAAATGATTTTAACATGGGCGCCATTGATGCATCGGATCACACACGGCATAACCATAACATTATATAAAAAACGCGTTCTGCGCGTTCTTAATTTCGTCGTCCGAAGTCGGAAAACGTATTGCCCTGTATATTCGGTCAAATAAAGTGTCAGTCGCTGCAATTGTCTGTTTACTCGTCAAAATTGTCAAGGTCTTCGATAGCTAAAGAAACTTCAGCGTTCAGTTTATTTAGTATTGACAGACCTGTACAAAGTCGCGCCAGTCAAAAATCATAAAAAGCGACATTTAAAGTTATGGTAGCCAGACATAGGTCGTCGATGGTGTACATGTATGTTGACATCGACAGCATTTTGTCAGGAACAATCGCCGCTTGCTGAAATAATTCGCGTTCAGAATAAATCTGCCAAGAGTCTGCCAACGCAAAAATCATCAAAAGACTCTAAGGCGGCAATTTATATTGACTAAATCGCCGCCATATTGGATTTTGATCATTTTCTTTCGAAAATAAAATAAATTATAGTAAAGTAAAATCTTCTTTTCGCGGTCGTAATGTGTTAAAATTCGCATACTGCGTAAAATTGAATGTAGGCATATGGTGATATTTTTACTTGTTTTACAGTTTGTGTGTGAATTTTTTAAAGACTATTTTGCGTACCAGAACAAATACATGTATATGACTACGCATGGTTACATTTGTTAGATTTTAAGCGCTTTTATGACTGAATTAAAATTATTGTTAAGGTTATTAGATCTATTTATGTTAAATGTCACGTTGAAAAAATCAAATGGGATGAATAGAATACTAGGATTAGCGTTGAATACAGAGAAGTTTATGTTGCTCGGCTCGAACACCGAAAGCGCTCGCCAAGGCTCGCGCTTCCGGCGTTCTAAGCCTCGCAACATAAACTTCTCTGTATTCAACGCTAACCTAGTATTATCTATATCTTGCACGTGTCTATTAATCAAATTAAATTGCAACGTCTTTGTTTAAATTGTAAAGTACAGCGATGATGTTAAATATCCAAAAGGCAAAAGCAAACGTTTTCCTGGAATATGGACTAAAACAGGCTTGCAGAGTACGAAAGCACCTGTGATGCTGATTTATTTCTATTAAACTGAAAAACAAACACAAACAAAATTGATTATTACGCATGCAAGTGGTCTCACTGTAAAAAATGTTGCGCAATGTGTGCTTTTCCTGGTTTTCTTGTTTTTGATGATCTTAAATCAAATACCAGAATAATAAGAATATATACGTTGTGCTTATTAAAAATGACCTGCATGCAATCATGGCATTTTTATTCGAACACAGGATCCTTTGTTAACAGAAGGGACAGTTTATAATTATAAATCGCATGTCTGGTTGGACAGTAAAATTATCAAATTTCGAATACCTTACTTTGTAACCCGAATCAAACAAAAAATGATGTATTTTTCTATTCATAAGCAACACATGTTGTATTATGATAGTGTTATTAAGTACTTCAAGCGAATAAAGGTATTAAAAAAAGCCTGTGTAGCAGGTCATTTTAAATAGCTTTCTGTAAATTATTTCCAGGCTCAACGTGTAATTTGAATGTTTTATCAGCACTTTATTTATCCCTTTATATATAAACAAAAAAAGTATTAGAATGTTCTCCATAATGCTTTTAATATATGTAAACAATTATTATCTTGAAAAAGCCTTAAGTGTTACGTTCAAATGAACGGGCAGGAAAACGTCGCATAAGCATGTGTACATAATATTTTTAAATATGATTTTTGTACGTAGGCAAAGTTTAAAAAACGGAAACAGCGTTTCATGTATTTGCTGATTGATTCCGTAACTTATTGCGTTTAATCAAGCTTTGAACTGGATAACGATCACTTAAAATCCCAAGTTTTAAGCAATTGCAAAAAAAAATAAAAATAGAGTTATGTACAGTAATTGTCGTAAACATAGTTGATTCATGAATATATGCTATTATTAATTTGTTGTAGTCAGTCGGTCGTACAATTTTTAAAAACACTTTAACTTTAAATATGTGTGGTATTAAATGTATGCTTGTGTATTCAAAATTTAGTTTGAACATATATATTTAAGTTCGATTGTATCGAAAGCCAAACGTCAATTGAAATCTTCTTGAGTCCATTTTAGTAGAAACAGTACTGATTGTCTTTTTGGAAAGATATACGGAATACATGGTTGGTACCGAGCCCGAGAAAGTTTATCAGGAGAGGCTTAGACAAAGAAAATAGAGCGAGCTTTAGCGAGCCCAATATTTTTTGGACCGAACCGAAAAAACGTTCTCCATCTCGGAACCAACCATGAAATATATTTATCCTGCTTCATGCCGTTGACACATTTTATCAAAGACAAATGAAAATTGACATAATAATATAATTATTCTTGTCGAGCCTCCTACATGTCCACAACATTCCAGGCGACCGAGTAACTACCGATTGTGTCAGGTAAAAAATAGTTCCACTTTAAACAGTTCCTTTTAATACTTTCCTATTGAAAATATGAGAAGAAATATAAAAAAAATCGATAATGTGATATTCTTCTTCGTAAAAAATGAACAGAGAAATACAGCAGCAAAACAAAAACTAAATTTTATTAACCTTAATGGCAACTTAAATATATTGCTTATAACATTATTTGTACAACGAAATACACATCCATTTTCTGTTCTTCCATCCCTTTAACAAAATCCTTTTTTTGTTTTTTCATCCCTATTATCGAAATGTATTTTAAACCACTCTATTGTTTGATAGCGTCTGTATCGAATGCTAACCACTCTGACCGAAACCCCGATTTACAAAATCGTAATCCTGCCGTAGCGAATTATTTTATTCCCATCGAAGTAAACAATTATGAATGACAAACACACTGTCACAATCCCAAATACATTTATAATTCGTTCGATGCTTTAAAAATATTTTTAAAATACTGTTAAAACCACCACGTCAAACTTATTGTTCATAAAATCCTGAGAGAAACTAGTATCTTTCGTCTGAGAAATGACGTCAAACTAGATACGTCATACATTTCGTAATCAAGTAAATGAAAATGATAAATACAGAAAGCTGGTTCTGTAATATATTTTAAAGAAGATAAAAATGATGATATATAATATAACGATACAATTCATGATGCGCCCCAATAAAGTTATAAGGTCAGATATTAGAACATGTGAATCATCACAATGTGCTTAGGAATACACTACTTCATGTTGACCGTAGATAGGACAATTTATTCGACCCTGCTCTATTTGGTCAATGTTTGCAACAGATGAAGGATAAAATAGCATGGTAATCGTCATAGCGTGCGTAGGCATACACTTTCCTGTTTACAGGATATAGGGACATGTATTCGACCAGGCTTTATTTGGTCAATGTTTGCAACAGAGACAGGATAAAACAAACCGCCCCCCCCCCTAATAGCGATCGAAACATCGGCCTCCCGGTCGCTAGGCGGACATCCTATCCGCTACATATTAAAAATGTTATTTGTCTTAACTCTAAATACTGTGTTTGCAGAAACACAGACACGCGCTATCGTCAGAAGAACACATTTCATGGAGTTTTAGAAATCGCCGCTGAGCTTAGTTACTGGTTTGATAGTAATCAACAATAATCTGTTAAATGTTACCACATTATTAATACAAAATATAAGCTCAATAAAATTTAGTATTTTGTGTTGTTGCATCTTAATTCGAAATTGTCTTATATAGTAATCGAATATATATATTAAACGATGTAAATTGTCTAATGTGTTTCATCACACTTATTGATTGTGTGATGTTGAGACATTAGAATTTCGTTTCCAGAATTATGCATATTTAATTTAACTATTTTCCTGTAAGATTCTCTATATGTATATATTATTTAGTGATCAATACATATTAGTGTTTATATGTATTTTTAAAGAGCCGAATATTCAAGCTTTTTCTTTAATTAAGATTTTGTTATTTCGATGGCGTTCGTTTTTGACCGTTGCTTTTCCTCTCCTAAAAACCTTTGTTAAAGAAGTCTTAAACCTATACACAGACTACACATGCTTTTTCATTGATTAGAGATAGTGTATATCGTGTTAAAATTTCGAAAAAGGACACATATATGATGATTTTAGTATTTAAACAGAAGAGCAAGTAAAGCATTTACAACGTCCGCATCACGTTTTTAAATAAGATTGACTGTTAACTTTAAATGACACGTTTCTGTTTCATTAGTAGGCGTCTTGGTACTTACAAAATTAGGGAAATCTCGCAAAATACATTTTCTATGTAACAAAAATATAATCACATTAACTATTATCATAACTAATGACCACGCAACTCATAAAATAATAGGAAAGTATAAGTAGAAAAAATAAATATAAAAACGGGCATGTTGCAATTTGAATACTGTTGAAGATGTATTCAACTGTACCCGATAACTTTGGCAATCAATGTTGTTCGAAAAATCAAACATTTATTCTAAAACATGTTTTTTTTTTCATTTATTTATTAATACTTAGGTAGTTGTTTCGCCGCTAAATAAGGAAAAGGAACTTTATCCTTATTTTTAATTCAAGAAGTATAACAATATGATTTTTAATAAATATGATTTCATTTAAATTAAATACCAACCTATCACAAATCTTTTAAATACTAAAATGCATAATTATTACTTAATTGTTACAATAATAAATGCTGAAAAAACAACATTTCCACGGATCGAACTTCATGAAGCGTATTATATATAGTAATTCATGTAATATATTGCTTGAGTGAAATAGAGGCTTTAGGCGTGACATTCACCGGGATAAATTGACATACATGTATTGTGTACTCCCATTGAAAGTAATCGTTAGGTGGGCTGAATCGAGGTAATGCAATTTAATTATTCGCACCTCAAACTGTGTTCACCATAAATCACGATCGTGTGTAGCATCGCGCCTTTAATCGCATCCCTTTGTAACTTTATACAATGTGTCAGGCCATTGTACAATACAATATTAAATGTCAGTTATAAATAAATATATATATATATATATAATTCAAACATATATCGCTAAACACGTTTGGAATTCAACCAAATACTATTCAACTATTAAAACGGAAACAAATCCAAGTTCTTGAAAAACGAAGATTTTATTATATTTGTTAGATTTGAAGTGTAGTTTTGTTCGCAATATGGATACAATGAAGTACAAATGGGTATCTTACCAGAAGATATAACTCGATCTATCTTTACAGAATGTGTATTCTGAACCATTGTTCGACATATTAAATGAGTTTTTATAAATGACGTGTTTTTCAATATTGTCAACGGTAATTATTATTTAAGAAATGTGTTGATTTTATCAAAGTTGTGTAAATTATGCATTATTGAAACGACTGGAAGAAATACATAAACCAAATTGAAAATATTATAAATCATAATTTCACATTTGTAATATGTACTGTATTAAAGCACTGAACATTTCTTACAGTAAATATAGGTCTGGCATTCCTTCAAATGCACCGTCGTCTATGGATTCGAGTTGATTTGATGATAAAGTTCTGTAACAAAAACAAATCGTAATCTTAAGCAACGAACGATACCTATACTGCAACTAAATACTTTAACAAATATATTAAATAAGCTTAGAATTTGTTTAACATTCGTTTGCTTATATATTTATATGGAAAAGGAGGGCAAGTGTCTATATTCAAAAACAAAATTTAGCAATATATACGAATATTTCACAATTTCATCAATAAACAGCATTATGCACATAATTTGCCAAACAATTGTGCAATCATAAGACAATTAAACAACAAGAAATAACAATCTTAAATAAATAAATTATATCAAGCATATCATTGACTAAAACATGTATACATGGACATATGGACGGCATTTATTTCACGACAAATCATTTGTCTATTGTAACTCACAGAATGCGTAGTTTTGCCAAGCCCCTGAACGTCGCCCGGGAAATGTTGCGTAATCGGTTGCCCCAAAGTTGCCTGAAAAATATCAACCAGCGCCATGTGATAAACCATTCAAATAGCATATTACAACATATTTCAAATTAACCCGGTGGGGAAATTAAAAGAACACCGGTAATAGCTGTGATTCAGGTACCTAAAGTAATAGCAAACAATGTCTTATAATTACACATTCAAGTTACACAGGTAACACGTTTCGTACGTTCACCTTCTGGATTAAAAGAACACCAAAAGTAAACAAGTGTCATGATAATACAGTCTGCAGATGTAAACACACACAACCATTCAATGTACAAGTCTGGTTGTAAGTCAGTAGAGTGATCTCCAGCGTGCCACTGCTAAATAAGAGGTATACCTGTCTACAAAAACATTGAATGGACAAGTCTAGATCTAAGCCAGTAAAGTGATCTTCAGCGTGCCCCTGCTAAATAATAGGTATACATGTCTACAAAAACATTGAATGGACAAGTCTAGTTGTAAGTCAGTAGTGTGATTTCCAGCGTACCCCTGGTAAAAAAGAGGTATACCTGTCTGCTGGTGGTTTTGTTAAACGCACTACGATCGTATATTTATATGTAATGATAGGATGTGTGTATAAATAAGAGAAAACCATTTAATCAAACTGAATATGTTAATTGTAACATAAATCATTTATTAATTTAACATAGGTTTGAATAAATACCGTAAAACTGACATGTTCTCAACATATATATATTATATATATATATATGTGTGTATATATATATATATCATTAAAATTATTATGTTTTCTTGTCAAAATTGAATCAACGCAAACATGTTTTATATGATACATCGATAGGTTTATGCCTGTAATGGAACATGTAATTTATTTTCTGAAATTCTATGTATTTCGAAAGTATCTCGATGTTTAATTATAATAATCAAAAGATTGTCTAGACGCCACCCATTTTTAAATTAACAAACAAACCTTTGCGATATTTTTTCATGGTTTTGTTATTTGCATTTCAGAATAGAAAATGCACATTCCATCAATACAAATATCTTTACATATCATGCATGTTATCATTTCTAAATAATCCTTGGTGTAATGGTTGTTTCGTTATGATATGCTGTAACTATATTGCAGTGCATAAAACATAATTATCATGTTAGTAATCATTGTACTTTCTAAAACCATACAGTCCCCATGAACCTTACTAGTGTTTACATTGAGATAACTGTCATTAATGATATTATACATGTTTTCTAAATATATATTGCAAACGCTTTGGTCGATCAACAATTAATAATTATATGCACATCGTCATCAACGAGGACTTTGTTTTAACAAAATTCACTTAAAGAATAAAAAGTGTTAATTAAAAAACAAATTATAACGCAATGTTTGCTTCGTAATCGTTTTTTGGTCAATATCTTGCAAATATAAAAACAATAATACCGTTTAAATTTTAGAAAATCTAAGGATGCGTTGGTAATTTATGTGTACATTTCTGAATATACCATTTAACTGTAAGCACGGTAATGAATTTTGGTTTGCAGTTCTATTTGCGATTTTCCTATTGTTTTGGTATTCTGTGTGCTGGCTACATCGATCATATGTAACCGTATAATATTGCGCTGCTTACTTCCCTTGGGTATATTTAGTGTATGTTCACATACGCATGCTAGAGACGTTTGCCGCCATTGCTATTTAGGCAATTTTTTAGACGTTTATACCGGTTTATAGCCCGCATGGTGTAAGTTTTCCACATGTTATCAATGCTATATTGCTTTTATCTTGTTAAGGCAGTGATTCTTTTGAGGTATATTCGTTCATTCAGGTTTTTTCAGTAAATATTGTCCGTACTTAAACTACGTCGTACCTACCCTTTCGACCATTTGAGGCTTTTTGTTAGGGTAACTTTCAAAGCTTTTCTTTCGTAACGATATAATTGTTTATAACTTCGTTATATACTATATGCTTTACCCTTTTCAATCAATTAAAGTATTTTTTATTATAATCCATTATTTTTAATGTTTTTTACTGAAGAACTGAACGTCTTTTTGTTTTGTTTTGCAGGCATTTACCATATAACGAATTGAATGTGAGAATAAATACTGATACCACTACATACAGTATTCTTGTTCGATCCGACCTAGTTTTCTATCTGTTTTCAGAACAGAGTAGTAAAAATTGACCTAAACTTGGCTAGTAGCAGGTGGAGACGACGGGAACTGGACATCGAACTACGTCCACGTTCAAAATAGTTACACTAAAGTGTCATCTGTAGTTAAACCTGGGGTAAGAAAGTTTATTGGATGTTAACACGGAGTGTTCGTCCGTTATCTACTAAAGGAACGGCTCTTTATGAAGAGATAAGTGATGGCTTTATAAAGCGCTGTTCTACTTTACTGCGCAAAGTGACTGAAATTTTGGATAAACTAAGTAGTTTAACTTATGATAGTAATGTTGGTGGAATCAATCTTATTGAAGAGCAATTACAAGAAACATATGACAGTTACGTGCAAGTTAAATACGCATTTGAAGTGTACTTAAAATCTGTTATAAGTGAAGCAAGTCTTAAAGAATTATCGGCTCTCACTACAAACGCGTTGCTACAGGAAAACGCGAAGTTACATGCGCTGGAAAATATTGACGAAATTAAACAATCCATAATGACAAAAGTATGATACCAAACTCAGTTCATGGTAGTGTGAAGACACACAGTTCGAGATCCTCTAGGAGTGAACTCATTGCATTTAAACAAACAGAAGCCGAATCTGCCAAGATACAGCTGAATTATACATGTACTCAACAAGAAGCAGCAAACAGAACGCATAATTAGAAGCGAATCTTTAAGTTCTTTCTCAGCAAAAGGCTTTCGAAACTGCGGCTGCGGAAGTAAAGGTAGTACAAGAGCAAGATATCGACGGCTCGGATGGGTCAGATGGTCATGTTGAACCAGACGTTAAATTCAAATTGCAAACTTTGCCTGTTGTAAAGCCTGACCATCTAGTGCAAGAATACATCAATAAATCCACAAACAATCCCACAGTGTCTGACAATAATATTGGAGAAAATATATGCAAATTCCTCTTTAAAAAGACTTGGCTATCTCGCGACTGACTATATTTAGTAAAAAAGCGGAGTCGTATCGATCCTGGAAAACGAGTTTCAAGAATATAATGTTCGATATGGATACAAGCGCTTCCGAGGAAATGGATTTGGCTGCGAGGTGGTTGGGGCCAAGTTCTCGCTAGCATGCAGTAACCTTTACATCATCGTACCGAAGAGATCCAGTCTTAGCATGCGAGGAGCTTTGGTCTAGACTTGATGAACGTTATGGAAAAGCTGAGATTGTCCACCAATCATTCACAAGGCGAATTGAATCATGCACTCGACCGACCTACACGTACTCACAAAATTGGTATGAGCTTAGTGACTTGCTGAATTAAATACTTGCTATGAAAGAAGAAAAAGAAGGTTTCTCAACGGCTATATCGTTATATGATTCCTCGATTGACTTAGCACCTAAACTAGCCAAGATTCCAACAAATGTTCAAGAACGGTGGGCAGCCAAGGCCAACGATTACAAGAAGAAACATATCGTTAGTTCCCTTCCATTCACTGCCTTCGTGGAATTCATAGGAGACCAGACTACTATTCGTAACGATCCATGTCTGAGAACAGCACCTACAGTGATAGAAAACAATTTGTTTAGTACAGAGGCCTGATTTTTATATGTCTGAAACCGAACCACAGTGTTCAAGAGTGTCCAAATACGGTGGCATGTTCAAATCGTAACAGCGACGGTGTAATGCATTCAGATTCGTTTTGTACATCCTCAAGAGAGAAAGGTGGAGAGACCACTCAAAGAAACAGTATGAACGATGAAAACAGTAAAGTGGGTCCACCACAAGTCACCAGCAGATTTACAAGTGTTAATGATGTAGATTACAAATCCTGTGCAAAAATTGTTCTTGTAAATGTAATTGTTGATAGTAATCGTGTCAACAAGCTTAAATGTTATGCTAGTGTAGATGAACAGTCAAATACGACGCTGGCAAAGAATGAGTGGTTCAATAGTTTGCATGTTGATTTTCCTGGAGAAGCATTTCATGACAATACTTGTAGTGGAATATTCGTAACAAAAGGTCGTTATTGCACAAACTTTATTGTATCTTCTGTTTCATGACATTGTTTCTTACAGCTTACCTTGTGTCATTGAATGTCCATATATACCATTTAACAAGTCTGAACTTTGCACATCCAATAAATTGAGACAGATTTCTCACCTTGCAAATGTCGCCAAGTCCTTGCTCCCTTATAAACCCAATGTTAATATACTTATGCTGATAGGTAGAGATGCGATTGACGTACACAAGGTGCATTGCAGATTGAAGGTCAACCAGTGACATTTCAACGTATTGGTCTCGGCTGGGTGGTTGTGGGTTAACTTTTTCTAGGTGATGTTCATGCCTAAAGAAAGGTAAATGTCAATAAGAAAGACCCAGGTGTTGTCTAGAGGTAGGAAGTCATTGTTTAAACCATGTGATACAGTCTTTTTTGTAGTAGACTCGTGTTTTAGTTATGATCATCTCATTTTCCAGACGGCCAATAATGAACAAACACTCTCGGTTGATTATCGAACCTTTATTGACATCGTGATTAAGATTATGGACACAGACAGTAGTGGTTGTTGGATTACCCCTTTACCGTTTAGGAGTCCAAGTTAAGTTTACCAAATAATCGGCAGTTGGCCTTGAAACATGATCGGCTTCTACATGCAAGATTTACTAGGAATCTTGTAAAAAAAAGGTCTGTGTGTTGAATTCATGTCAAAGATAATTGATAACGGACATACATAAGTTGCCCATCACTTGTCTACTGTTGAGAATTGGGAAATTCAAGAATGCTGGTACTTGCCTATCTTTGGAGTATTTCAGCCGAAGAAGCCCAATCAAATACGTTATGTGTTTGATTCCTCTGCAGAATTTCAAGGAACCTCTTTGAATAAAGTATTACTCAGTGGCCCCGACCTGACTAAGTTTTTGATAGGAGTTTTGATGAGATTTAGGCAAGAGCACATCCCTGTTACAGTATATATAGAGCCGATGTTCTATTGCTTTGAAGTGGATGAGCAGCACCGATATTATCTCAGGTGTTTGTGGTACAAATACAATTATCCAGATTTGGATTTGATAGATTACCGCATGCGTGTTTATGATTTGGAAATAGCTCTTCCCTGGCTGAGGTAACTTACGGCCTTCGTAAGTCTAACGTAGAATCACACCCTGATGTGCTCGACTTTGTGCCTAACAACTTTTACGTCGACGATGGCTTGACGTTACAATCTTCACCAGATGACGTGGTGAACCTGGTAAAGCGTACCCAGATTGATTTTGCTAAGTGTGGTTTGCGCCTACATAAGGTGAAATTTATGAAATAAATCAGGCAATAAAACGCTGCAATTACTTAGCTCTTATTGCTCACCCAAGCAAGTATTTTCAGAAGTTAAGGTACTTTCTTTTCAAATAGAATAATAAATGCAAACATGTTCACGTACCGGTTTATATTTATACAGAACTGCATAATATAGTTTTCAATAAGAGTATATGTTTTATGTCAAGTATATTAAGAACAAAAAGACATGACAATGATGTTATATATCCTTAAACAACGTTATGTCTTTTGTTTTTCAAATAGTTTGTTTTGACACAAATAAAATTATTGCTTAATTGATAAAAAAAGAAATAAAAAAAGTTTAGTTTCACCAAAAACAGTCAAGCTTCACTGGTCTTGGCAAAACCAACGCTTTACTTCTTTATTATAGACTATTTTTTTACTATTTACTGCTTTAAACATAATAAGATACTGTTATATAAACATCTAGGTATAGACATCAGACTGCTCTCGAATTATACACACATTTGGTGAATATGGGTAATTTACTTTCATCGACAGGGTGCTTTTCAGTTTGGAAAATAAAAATGCTATGGGAAAACGCTTAGTTTTACGTTTGAACGCTGGAAAATGGGCACCATACTTTTAAGAAAGTTAAAACACTGGCTGAACTATATGAATGGTCATGTGCACTTTACATGACTATATCACCGTCTTACATTCTTTGTATTTTTGGGCGCTGAAAGATTAGCACATTCGGTATAAATTATGAATCAAGAACGCAACATTGGTTAAATCGCTATGTGTACAAGATGCAATAATGACTGTATGTGACTGTATGAGCTTGGAAGCTGCTTGTGTTCTCACACAAATATTTTAGTCCATGAAAGGTAAAGTTTTGCGATTTGGGAAAATAAAAATATTGGTCATGTGCATTTAAATGCAATACAACCACTAAATTCGATTACGAACCGCATGCAAGTTCCAGTATGTGTATTTACCTTCTCATTGTTCAGTCTCAAAATAACTATTCACTATTAGAAGATGTTTGCTAGGGAAAGAAAATGGCTTAAATCGATGTGTGAACCACTGAACCAATAACATAACCCATGGTAGGTGTGAGGTTACCAAATACTTGACATGTCTTAGGAAACTTTTGTAGTGAACAAAAACAAAAAACAACTTAATTGGAGAATGTTACGTATTTGGAGCATATCAATTAATTACTGGTTAAGTTAAAATTAATAACTGAGTGTGGCAAAGCTCGCCAAACGTAAAAGCAACCACTAACAAAAGACAGTGACTCAAATAGTTTATAAAAAGTTAAACCTTCTTGATTAATGCCATAATACACTATAATAATCATCATATACAGAAACAACACCAGCAGCATCACCACCATCTGCATTATAATCAGCATTATTATAACCCTTTTGGTATCGTTATCGTTCTCATCATGATCATCAATATAATCATTATAATGACCATCAACATCGTCGTCAGTATCTTCAGCATCACAATTTCTTCGGCTACAATTGTATTATCATCATAATCGATATAAATAATCACCACTATCTTCATCTCCACGACAACCTGAATCATATTTATATTTTAATGTATTTATAATGTTCAATCCATCAACACAAAACTTTGATCCATCACTGTCGTCATCGGAAACATCGGACTTCATCATGTTGGGCCATACCCACCAACAAAAACATAGCAACTTTTGCCACTACCACCACCACCGTCGCAACTAAAGCCACCATCGCCACTACTTCCGCCACAACCACTACCAACGCTAAGACTACCGCCATCGCAACCACCGCAAACACCGCCACGATCAAAACAACCGCCACCATGCCAACACCACACCATCCGTCGACATTATTGCCAGTACATTGTATTTTTCACCACAACCACCGCCTTTGCCGTCATCTCCAATGCCAAAGCCACCACTAACACGATACAATTATCATCATATATTTATTTGTTTAGACTCTTAATACATGTATTACACACATTCGGATGGTCGAAGCAGCTCATATTATGGATTTAGTAAGGTATTAAATCCTTATTTCAAATCCAGCCGAGAATAATAGAAACAGTAACATGAACTAATAATACGTGTGTAGGTATTTTGTAGAAATCATAATTTACATATTCCTGACTACAAAAAATGGGAATTGTGAACATGGATATGCATTTTCTTATTGAGCGTGACCATTTCATTTTTCGGTTTTAATTAGAAATGATCTATTTGTTCCGTATAGCATATCTGAAAAAAAAACTCCGATAAATAATGACTAAATAGCAGTTGAAATATATTTAATAGATTAATAAATGGGTACATTGATCAGTATTCACCCGCGAGTTGAAACTGGATTTATTCTGATTAAAATAACTGGAATGTGTTAAAATAAAGACTCTGTTATCAATGCTACAGACGGTTTTTATAGATATCTGGAACAGTTAGGGAAATGTAAAGTTATTATTTAAGTTCAAACATGCCTTGTTTTATATTGCATTTGATTAAAAAAATCGAAACCGAGTCTTGTTCCACATGCCATCCCGAAATAAGAATGTATATTTTAATTTAAGCAATTTGTGTAAAAATGTGTTAGAATATATCAATATATCTAGAAATCATGACTACATGTTAATTTATATCACAAAAATTAAATAAAACAAATACAGATCCCATGTTCAGCAACTTTTGGAAAAGAAATTGAATGACACGAAAACAGAACGAATTGGAAATATTTAGGATATTAATGTTGACACCCTAGCTTTATGTTAAATTATTTTCATTAATTGGTAAATGTTAATGTATAAGTTATTAAGGAAAAACCAGTCCCTTATTTTATTTCATGACATGATTTTTTAGTTATATAATACAGTTTGAATAATCATTACTAATGAATGATTATTGTTAAAAGAATATGACAGTTCTGTAAACGGTTTGAATAAGGAAATCAGATATATTTTGATATAAGGTATATTTTAATTGCTGTAATTCAGTCGTAAAAAAGAACATTGGGTGTAAATAAACCATATTTAGTAGTCACGTGTTAAAACAATGTTTGTATAATTTAGTCACATATAAACTATTGTTCATAGCTGTGTGATAAGCTTTGTATAATGCAGTTATTTAAAACGGACATATCAGTTCGCTATTCGGTCTGAAAAAGGAATACGCTAATTTTTCCTTAACACAAAATTTGCTATCAATAAATGAAACCACGAATGCAATTAATGTATAATAATAAATATGTTGACATAATAACCACACGTTAACTATTGTTATGTTTTTTTGGGTATGGTATATATTTAGTTGTTCGTAAATTAGGTAAATCTCCTTTCGAAATCCGGTGAACATATTGATACAAAAACCGGTTTCATTTTTCGTATAACGTTAAAATAAGCTACTGGATACCTAAGGAGTTATAAGAATTCCAAAAGCGGTAAAGACTCAATGACTGAGCATTCCGGAAACCTAAACGCTCAATCAACATAACAGTATAATCATATAATTATAAATATTGTTCATCTTTATTAAAGTGTGCGAAATAAATTGATCCGAAAATGCCACATATCTTTAAAAACATATCGCAAAATTTGTTGCTCATGATATAAGGATTAATTTCGCATGTTTATGGTATTTGCCATAAAATTACGAAGCAATTGATGTCTCGTTGACTGACTTCCGAAATCTGCACTTAAAAACAAATTAGTACCCAAATACATATAAATAATAATTCAGTGTGTAAAGCTTCGTTTTAAAACAAGAATTGCTTTTTAGATTCGTTCTTATGTGTGTGTTAAAATTATTTGTGTACAGATTTCCGAATATTTTTGAACGTCGTGACGTCACACGATTGTGTAGGTCTGTGTTCGATACTTGTTAAACACCATACCTATTGTTTATTTGCGTTTGTTTGTGTGTTGTTTTTTTTTTTTTCATTACAAAAATGGTATGCGATATAAATATACTGGCCTAAACGTATAATTAATACACTTGTATGTGTAAATCGTTACATTGCTTTATGGCTGCACAACATAACATTTGAACATTGATTTTAAAATATTTGAAATATAGAAACAATGTGTACAATCAAATTTATTAAATCAAGGTGACTGCAAAAGAAAAACTAATGCTATAATTGCACGTGCATATATTAGTAAACGAAATAGAGTTGGGCAAGTTACGCGCTTAAGAAATATATCTTTCTAAAGAAGTTTCTGTTATGAGTATGGACGATGGACATTAATATAAGACACAATAAAAAAGTTCAGACAATATTGAAAGGCCGAATATATCGAATACTAAACGTTGAGGTGCGCATAATTGTAGGGACTACTTCATTACAGAGTGTAAGGTAAGGCTAACCTTTTAACCGTTTTAACAAACAATCATTTGCATTTACCTTAACCTTGCGCTTACCCAATATTTCATTATTATTATGGAACTTTTTGTAGTAATAAAACTAAAAAAATACTATTCAGATACTATTTCTGGATGTGTGTTATCATAATATTTTCAGTATTGTAACGAAAACTGATCTTAATGAAATCACTATTTAGAACGTAATAGGGCAGCGTATTTTATAGTTAACATTGAATTATGGAACGTTCGATAAGGCGTGATGTGGGATGCAATATGTCATCCTGATACATCCATTAAGAAAGAAACAGTAACACACCAAATTCACATATCCTGCGAATATGTTCATAATATCGCAGTGGTTGATATAAGAAATGTTTCATTGCAAACGCCGATTTGTTATTATAATATAAATCAGAAGATTACAGGAAAGGTCATAAGGGTCTAGATATATATTAAACATAATTGCTAAAAGCGGACGAAGCGAGACTTCAGCTTCAGTTTTAGGTAAGTAGGACGCTTATATGAAACTGTCATGACAGTGACTATACTGGATCTAGAAGGAACGCAGGTTAATAAATGCGTTTGTTTTGTATTTGTTGATTAAAAATATATGTTTTTTAAATATCGGCATAGTGTCGGTTGCACATCTTAAATAGATATATATAGTATATATCGGGCCGATATGTAGCCGTGTTGCAAATCCGATGTCGAACCGATATAAAACCTGATATTGGCCCGGCATTGGAAATGATATCGGGCCAACATAGGACCGGTATGAAATGTTTGCTGGGTGTCTAAGCTTCATCACATACCTGCAGGAATGTGTGCCAAATATGTCAGAAATAAGTGTGCCAATTCAAAAATAGTTGGAAAATGACACAGACTGGCAGTTGAAAACCTGTTTTAATTTTTTAGAATCCAAGTTAGGGTCAAACGTTGAGCTTAGATGCTAGATCATTTGGACTTGCAGAAGTATTTTTGCAAAACGAAAAATAGACTGCATATGTATCCCGCGCATTGAATCCAACACAGTAGAGATCATTTCAAATTGAACAAGCACTCTTGCAATTGTGTTTGTTGAAAAAAGTATATCATTAGTTGTATGGACACGAGTTTACAATAGAGACAAATCACAAGCCGCTTAATCGATAGTGGATTTCTCTTGCAATTACACAAACATGACTTCAAATTGAACTATACATCTGGTAAAACAATGTTTGTGTCAAGAAATAAATTACATGATACTCAGGACAAAGTACCAGAAATTGATATCAATCAATTACAATTGAGTGCTCATTTACCTTTGTCTGAGGTGAAATATAGGGCGTTTAAACAAAGTATATGAAGAAGATGAGGACATGCATGTATAAAACCCTTGTTTGAGAAAGGATAGCCAGAAAAAAAGTATCAGACTTCATTTAAAGCTCAGACACAATCTCACATGAATATGTGATACAATAATATACAAATCGTTAAAGGTAATAATCCCGAAACATTGTTCATCGAACATATCAAAGTATAGTAGCATGAACAAACGAGCATGCGAATGTATGTTCTGGTACGGATTGATGAGAGACGTAGAGGATAAGTAGAGAAATATACAATGTATTCAATGAATCATAAAGAGCCAATAATGCCAGTGAAATGCCAGTGATAGGTCGTCATCAAAGATCAGTGCAGATTTGTTTAAATACCAATGTAGATATTATTTGTTGACTGGACTAGTTATCAAAATGACCAGAAGTTGAAAAGCTTGATTGTTTATTAAGTTAAGAAAATATTGTCGCGTATCTGAAAAAAAAGCTAATTCCGCGATTTTGCTACATTGATCAACGTGTTACTGATAATTGACCGCAGTTCGCTTGTAATGAATTTAAGAAATTTACCACAGAGTACCATTTCAAACACACAATATCGAGACCGCGTTATGGTAAAAGTACGGACAAACTGAAATATAAGTTCAAACAAATAAGCAATTGCTTAAGAAAAGTGAAGATCCCAACAAGGCGTTACTTGACTACAGGTATAACCCATTGGGAGGTATAAATAAGTCACCAGCTCAGCTGCATGTAGGTCGTAAGTTCAGTGAATAATGAACAATCAACACATTCCTTTTTCATTTAAAAATTAAAAAAAAAATAACTTACACATGTATATATATATATATGTATGTATGTATGTATTACACCTCAGAGATATTGGTCCTTCTATATCTATATGACCGGTTTCATTCTGTAAACTGCGATATAGAAACTTATAGAGTATATGGACTTGTCACTATTTTTTGTATATGGACCGTTCGGGGTTACACACTATTAAAGGTGCACTGTGTTGAAGTGTTTTATTGAACAGCATTGACGCTATGTAAGCTTTAACAAGAGTAGAAAAAAATCTTAATTTAGAATAAACGACATGCTTACCTCAATGCCAACGTTAATCCAATGTTTATAACAATAAATTCGAAACGATATTCACTTCCATTTACTATTCTTCCGTTCCTTTATCGATCTTTTTAAATCACTCTATTTTATTGTATTCCTATCGAAGCTTACATTATGTATGCTAAACACACAATCCGAAATACGTTTTGCACTCGTTCGATGCCTTAAACAAATAACTAACTTAAAAAAGAACACGTCCAAAATTTCCTTAACATGGAATGTTTTATCAGAGAAACTACGTCACACGATATGCGTCATCGTTTGAGCATTCAATTGCATGAAACATAAAAGTACGGAAAGCCGGTACAACACTGAACAATGATACAGGGAACACTCTTTGGTGTAATATAAGAAATAGTAAACTCCACTGCGGTCCCAATGGCATCATACTGACCAGCCAGGCAGCCAAAAACTGTATATGGGCCTCAGCCTACGTAAATATATGTATATATATATATATATATATATATATATATATATATATATATATATATATATATATTTCTGTTGATCAAAACATGTGTTGCTATGTAAGTTTAATAATTTAGGTTTCCATAAAAAAAGAATGTGTTATTTAGTTGGTTTTCGATTTCCTATTTGATTTTCCTCTCAAGAAACTTTTGTAAAGAAAGTCTTAGACAGATTCACCAAATACAAACTATTTCTCATTGAAGAGTGGTAGTTGCGCATGTATATTGTTTTTCAATTTCGAAAAGGACGAATATATAATGATATGAGTGTTAAAAAAGAGAGCAAGTAGATCATTGACAACGTGGGAATGATGTATTTCAAAAAGCTCAAAAGACAAGTTTCAACGGCACGTGACTTTATCATTTATTGGTATCTTGGTATTAAAAAAACTCGGGACATCTTGCCTAACATCTATTCTACAAAAAACGGTATAATAATGTTTAATATTTTCATAACTAATGACTACGCGACGCATAAAAATGATTTGTTAATATAAATTCGCCTGGTAGATAAAAATGCACACTAAAATATACTTACGTTAATGTGTAAAATACACGGGACAATGACACATGAGAGCTGAATGCAATGTAGAGGCACAAACACGTTTCAGTATGGTGGCATTTCATGTACTCAACAAGAACGTGTATGTCCGTTATATATATATATATATATATATATATATATATATATATATATATATATATATATATATATATATATACATATATATATATATAATTTTATACTCACCAACGTATTGGGACGTATGTAAGTCTCACACCCGAATTATTGGGTCAATAAGGTATTTATTGGGTCGTATCAAAGTATTGGGTCAAGACCCAATATAAATAAGACCCAACAAAATCGTTTGTTTGAGTTTTATCTGTATGGTTCAATTCGGGAGTACAGTCTACCTTCTTAGAATTATTTATTGGGTCTCAGTTTCACTGTCCGGTCGTGAAATATATAAACACTGTGCTTCGTGTATATTTTGTATATTCCCGCTACACTCTGTGCATGCTCAACACTGCAGTTGGGCTGAGCGAAGGTTACGCATGCGCAAACCTACTTCCATGTATCATGGCGACATTGCGAGGTTAGAGCATGCTTCGGAAACTATATTTGGCGTCCAAATGATCACATGGATACATTAAACTTACAAAATTTTCTCATTTATTCAATTGCATGGAATTTTGCATCTTTAAAGGGTACAGTTATTCTATAGAAGAACACAAGAAAAGAATGTATGTGTTCCAGTTCCATGAAATGACACAAGTTGCAAATTTTGTTTTTACCAGTGGGTTTAGAGGAGCCATCGTTGTCAAATGCCTTTTGGTCATTATAAGTGTTCTCATATTTCTGAAGTTATTAAAAATATATTTATACTTTAAGTGAAATAAAATAATAATATACATATGCATTAGCAAGATTACCGGTTAGCCATGAAACAACTAGCTACTTCAAAGTTTTAGTATGGGTGACCTTAAATTGCATGTTAGTAGTGGAAATGTAAAGTTTTAATTCTCATCTTTTCCCATTATTTTCAACAATACAATCATAAATCTGTGTTCTTTGTTTTAATGATTAGTAAATTGAACCCCTTGCATAACCCTGTGCTTGTATTTCTATTTATTAGCCTCAGGGTATCAATTTTCTAAAGATTTTTTGCCGATTTTATTTAATTTATCAAACTGTTTCAAGTTTAAAAAAATAATTTAAGCTGATATTTCAGGTAAAAGACTTCCCTTTCTGAAACTATAAAATGTAAAGAAAACAAGCGTTAATAACTTGACCTTAACGATGTTCAAATGCAGTTGGTTCTGTTTACATTTTGCAACCGGTTTGGAACCAATTATCGAATGTTCACTCAAGCAAGACATCAGACATTAACATTACATATTAACACTGACATGTATCCAATGTTATGCCTTAAAGGTGAATCAAAACATCGCTCATATTGTTCGAATCTTATAAAACTAAACATTTTGATGACTTATAATGATCTATTTAGTATTAGTTAAACTGAATTAACCACACATTTACCTGGTAACATTTTTAATTGATTCAATGAATCTTCGTCTGCAGTTGTGTTTACGCAGAAGAGGCTGTCAAGTTGGAAGTTTGCCAATATAATGTATTCATATTGGACTTGCTTAAATTAGGACCCGATTTCAAATTAAACGACTCCACCTTTAATAAATTGTATAATTTATAAAAAATGTTCAAGAATTAGGTCTGTTCGAGAATTGGTACCCTGAGGCTAGTAGTTTGTATTTGAAATTGATTAATTGTATGATTTGTATGAAGATAAAAATGTCCTGCACATCATATGATATATCGGCCATCCGTATGCATAGTATGTTGAATTAATATTACTATTATTACCATTATTCTTATTGTCTTATCTTAAATGTTTTGTTACATGATTGAATAGGATGTTAATTAAACGAGTGTATTTAAAGAGAACACGGCTTTTTTTCTTTCTTAGAGAATAGCGATGGATGGCAATTTCACAAATCTAGCACAGCCATATTTGTCAAAACTACCATTATAAACAGTGAACATTGGATTTTTTTCACTCTAACGTTTTATTTTACTGCCATTGCTTTCATTGGGGTACATACGGATGTAATTACCTTACCTATACCGTCGCAGAAAACAAATGTAGACTTTTTGGTATGTCAATGTTTTTTTAAAAAAAATCCTTTCAAGCAGTCCTTCCAAAAAACGTTGGTCCTCGGATTGTTCCAATAATAATTTTGAAAATCCGGGAAGATCATTTCAATGAATAAGACAACTAAGTTAATAAATATCCTTGCATTATATCGTACTGCTAAAAATCAGGGCTTACTCAGCCATTCATCAAATTAGCCAATGGCTACAAATTGATCTATTTGTCTAAAGAAAATTCTATTTGGCTAAAACTTTTTCTTCATTAAAAATTAAAAATAGCCTTAAATAGAAGAATTTTGCCAAAACAAGGCAAATTTGGCTTAGTAAATTGTTGAGCCAGGGGAAGCCCTGAAAATGCTCACATACTATTTTTACCAAATGAAAAGAAAATATAAATCAGTAGGCCTCGAAGAATTTTTCAGGCGCATCTCGCCATGCAGGGCAAGTAAGCCTGACAATCCACTCGCCCTTCACTTTAATCTGCTCGCCAAGCATTTTTTTAAACATTGGATATTTATAGATCCACCAGAACCGTTTTCTAAATTTAAGCTATCATATATGTTTAATTGTTTTTTATGCTCCTGGTAGGGTGGCATATTGCAGATGAACTGTCAGTCCGTCTGTCCGAAAACTTTAACGTTGGCCATAACTTTTGCAATAGTGAAGATAGCAACTTGATATTTGGCATGTATGTGTATCTCATGTAGCTGCACGTTTTGAGTGGTGAATGTTCAAGATCAATGTCAAGGGAAGTAATAAGCTTTAAAAGGGAGATAAATTATAAACCTGCCAAATGATATATTGAAATTTTATTCAAGCAGGGCAATAGTGGGCATTGTGTTTATGACAAATTCATCTCTTTTTTAAAGCAAATTGTGGTTAAAGTGCTCAGAATTTGAAAACACATACGTTGCCATTTTTTCTAAAGTTTCAAATGAATTTCGGCATAAGTGACTATTTATAGATTTGATGCAATATTCCCACTGAACATGCGTAAATCCCCGGAGTTGCTGTATGCGAGTTTGTACAACAATATATACTTCCACACTTTCTATGCAAATGATGCGACGTTGTACAATCATGCTGCATTGTTTTCGCGCCCGTTTTATTGAGACAAATGGTCAACACGAAATAAATTAGCCGTTATGTATTTTTTCAGCGTAGCTGTTTAACGTCACTTTTGACCTTAGCTGACCTTTGTAAGTGTCCAATAAATTTCAAATATAATTTTCCGCGGCTAGACACGAATGAATACACTTCATTTATTACCATGGGCTGATTTGAGCATACGACCAGAACATTGGAAACATGACCGCGTCTTTGTAACACTGTTTTACTGCGTGTTCTGCATGAACCAATTGTATGTTCTTATGAAAATGCTTGATAGATAGAACAGTTTTACGCTCAACTCTCGACATCAATACAGTTTGTGCGTGCTTCTTTTTTAAGAGGATTGCCAGCGCCAGAGCGTTTGTACTTAAAGGCTATGTTGTAATATTTAGTAATTACTTCCATATTGCTGCCTGTGTAATAGTATATTTAAGTTCTCTATGCTGATATTCGTTTTGGCCGAACCATTTTAAATTGTTTTCGAAATTGTACATTTAACATATAAAAGTATAAAGTTTTAAACAAGCCTTCGTTCCAGCAGTGGAAACCTGGCCTCACTTTAATGAATTGCATTCCAACCCGCAAGGTATCGGGGTCAGTTCGCGGCCAGTAAAATACTCGTTATATGATATAGACGCTATCACGTGAACTAGGTGAACTGGAATTTTCTTTAGACCAGAAATATGTAAAATGAAGGTATTCAGCGATATAATTATGGTATGCCAATAATAGATTCTTAATGTGTTTTCAGCAACACCATGATAAATATTATTTTTGATTAATTTAACAAGAATAATTACTGCCAAAATATTGATGTTTCCATAAGTTTTGATTGCTTTAATTTTCTAACTACATGTATTTTAGTCTCAGTTTGTTTGTTTGATTTGACTGTATACCTTGCTATGTTTGCCGAGCTAAACCAGGTTGTCAGTAAATATTTAAATTCAAACAGTGCATTTTAGTTAAGTCAATCCATATCATTTCCAAAATGAGCTTCCTTATTACATTGAAGATTTAAAGCTTCATTTATTTTGTTGATAAGTGTTAATGCTTGTACATGTTTCCACTCTGAATGTTGATATGCTGACTTTGTGTAGTAAAATATAATTCATGGTGATTAAGTAAGGTGCTCTTCTGTTTCAATCCAAGTTGTTTGCAGCAGGTTTTTTATGCTTGGTCCCATTTTGACACAAGTTATGCACAACTTAAAACTATGTTCTTGTAACTAACGAATCAAACTGAAAAGTTAGTTGTTTCTGTGAATTGGTGTTAATTGTACTGATAATTTCTTTCATTTAGTTGTGATTTACTTCCAGTTTATAAATTCTAATTTTGGCATTCATTATTTATACTTAACACTTGTATTTTGTATTATGTCGTGTTTCTTCAGACAGCTAAGGAACCTTTGCCCTTATATTCTTTTGTTTATCTTTTGTCTTCCATTTGACAAGATTCATATTAAAACTTTGATTAAAACCTTCTGATAATGTTGTATGCTATTTTGTTAGTGCATTCAAAGCTATGACATATCTATCAGTAAATATTTTAATTGTTACTGAATTCGGAACAACATTTTATCATTATACATCAAGGGATTTATTTTGTGTTACATTTTTGCAGTGTTGTCTTTATCAGTATGATAATAAAGTTATGCTTCAAGTACATTAAAGTGAGCATCCCTGGTTTGTGACAATAAAGTAAGGTTAATTGACTAACAAGTATGTGTATTTAAACCTGATTCTTCTGTGTTACATGGTTTGAAGTAGGAAGGAACAAAATGTTGTGAGCTCTGTTATCTTCTTGGGTTCGCCACCACATGATGGTGCCAGGCATCAGTGCATGTTTTTTTTTTGGCTTTTAATAGTAACATGTGATACATGTATTTCTTAAAGTATTGCTTTGGTTTAATTTTCACAAAATTTACCTATTATATGACGCTGTGCACATGCATTTCTTTTCTCCACAAATGCTATTAATGTGGAGGAAAAAAATTGAGTAAAGGTGGCGGCGGGGGTATTTCAGCACTCTTTTGTCGAAGCTCTGGTTAACCTGTAAACCTGCTAATATGGTTATTTTTGTATTTGAAAACATTTGATAATGTACTTGTACTTGTTTTAGTTTCTAGTTGTTCACAAATATTCCTTGTTTTTTCGTCTTAAAGCTCCTAGTGTTTTTAATGGCATGCTTGACAGCCTGTAGATTATGAAGGCCAATATGTCATTTTGTATACCATCCTGTGTTTTTGAAGTGTTGCAATGCAGTATGTTTTTGGACTTTGTAATATGAAATTGAATTGTTTATTATTGCTTTGAGCATAAATGACAAACATGCATGCCAAAAAGAAAATGTTACCATATTCATTCTAATAGACGCACATGCCCTTTTAAACATGCCCCCAATTATTTTTTGAAATCCGGAACCTTTATCTGATCTTAAATATGACCACTCATTGCTTATACTCAGTATTATAGCGTTTTGGAAAAAGCGGAAATTTTTATATATACTTAAATTTGATATTGTATTACCCTATTATATGCGCACCCTCTGGAAAATGATCACGCCGCGGCTCGTCTAATATAATGAATACGGTATAAGGCAATATATGTTTATTGTGTGAATTATACAACAAGAAGTTGTACTATCTTTTTGTGCTAGTAGTTTTTATCATAATTTAACTCTGAAGGTTTGCCATAAAATCCACTTTGTCGTGTCTTATAGTCCATTTAATTGTCCGATTAATTACAAGCTTCTGTACAGTAACATTGTTAAAGAGAATTTTTTAAATTTAAGTTTAAAATTGAATTTAGAACATGCTTTGCAGCTAACAGTTCATCATGTTTGTCAATTCACTGAAGTCACATTCTTATTTGCATATTAATATTCCGAATTATTTAAAACAGAAGTAAAAATGTAAATATTTTTGCTAGATGAAACTTTGAATTTTTAATCATTGTAAGACGAATCATTAGCAGATAATAACATAACACTAAAGACAAAAAGTGAAATTGGATGGGGTGTCAGGGATTTCTTATTTTAATGACCTAGTCTGATAGGTTATTTTTAACTCGATTCAGCATAAGGGCCATTTATTGGTGAATGTTAAGATTTTTAGTTTATTACAGCTTTAAAGTATGAAGTGATGTTTCCAAGTATGCATATATTAGATATAAATTCAGGCACAATTTGTGTACACTTTTTACACTGGTGTTGTTGGCAACATCAAGTATTTACTGTAGTATGTTGTAACTGACCAGATACATAATAAATAAAAGCTTTAAGATAAATAATTAAGTCTTTGCTATTATTATTGCATATCATTAACTGAGTGTGAAGTAACTTGATGAGTAATCATTTCAGGGCTTTCAAACATATACCTAAATGGAGACTTTTTCTGAAGGATGTATTTTGTTGCAAGTGTGTATTGTTCCAAAATAAGATCACAGAAAAAATGGATCACACAAGTACGTGTAGGAAAGTAAAAAATGCGATTCACGAGTACGTATTATACGGCAAGAATGACACGCAAGTAAAAAAATCACACAAATATGCTTGCGTTAGTACGTCCGTGCGTGTGTCAGTCCGGCAAACTTTGTCTTGAGCATATCTCATACTTGGAACTTTACAGGTAGATAGATCTTATTGAGGATTGCCGTGCTCAAGATCCATAACTCTTGCCATCGTATTTTTTTCAACACCGGTCAATAATTGTATAATATATCATTATTGAGTCATCATTTGTACACCGTTATTTGGTTATGTATATACCATTACTGGGCCATCATTAAATACTTATATTGGGTCATCATTTTATATATCAATACTGGGTCATGTATATGCCATTATTGGGCCACATATATACCATTATTGGACCATCGTTTTCTATACCACAATTGGGTCATATATATACTAGATAGATAGATAGATAGATAGATAGATAGATAGATAGATAGATAGATAGATAGATAGATAGATAGATAGATAGATAGATAGATAGATAGATAGATAGATAGATCGATAGATAGATCAATAGATAGAAAGATAGATAGATAGATAGATAAATAGATATATAGATAGATAGATAAATAGATAGATAGATAGATAGGTATATAAAAGATAGATAGATAGATAGATAGATAAATAGATAGACCGACAAATAGATAGATAGATATATAGATAGATAGATAGATAGATAGATAGATAGATAGATAGATAGATAGATAGATAGATAGATAGATAGATAGATAGATAGATAGATAGATAGATAGATAGATAGATAGATAGATAGATAGATAGATAGATAGATAGATAGATAGATAGATAGATAGATAGATAGATAGATAGATAGATAGATAGACAGACATACAGACAGACAGACATACAGACAGACAGACAGACAGACAGACAGACAGACAGACAGACAGACAGACAGACAGACAGACAGACAGACAGACAGACAGACAGACAGACAGACAGACAGACAGACAGACAGACAGACAGACAGACAGACAGACAGACAGACAGACAGACAGACAGACAGACAGACAGACAGACAGACAGACAGACAGACAGACAGACAGACAGACAGACAGACAGACAGACAGACAGACAGACAGACAGACAGACAGACAGACAGACAGACAGACAGACAGACAGACAGACAGACAGACAGACAGACAGACAGACAGACAGACAGACAGACAGACAGACAGACAGACAGACAGACAGACAGACAGACAGACAGACAGACAGACAGACAGACAGACAGACAGACAGACAGACAGACAGACAGACAGACAGACAGACAGACAGACAGACAGACAGACAGACAGACAGACAGACAGACAGACAGACAGACAGACAGACAGACAGACAGACAGACAGACAGACAGACAGACAGACAGACAGACAGACAGAGACAGACAGACAGACAGATAGATAGACAGACAGACAGACAGACAGACAGACAGACAGACAGACAGACAGACAGACAGACAGACAGACAGACAGACAGACAGACAGACAGACAGACAGACAGACAGACAGACAGACAGACAGACAGACAGACAGACAGACAGACAGACAGACAGACAGACAGACAGACAGACAGACAGACAGACAGACAGGACAGACAGACAGACAGACAGACAGACAGACAGACAGACAGACAGACAGACAGACAGACAGACAGACGACAGACAGACAGACAGACAGACGACAGACAGACAGACAGACAGACAGACAGACAGACAGACAGACAGACAGACAGACAGACAGACAGACAGACAGACAGACAGACAGACAGACAGACAGACAGACAGACAGACAGACAGACAGACAGACAGACAGACAGACAGACAGACAGACAGACAGACAGACAGACAGACAGACAGACAGACAGACAGACAGACAGACAGACAGACAGACAGACAGATAGATAGATAGATAGATAGATAGATAGATAGATAGATAGATAGATAGATAGATAGATAGATAGATATATAGATAGATTAATTAATTAATGCAATGCATATGTAGATACCTCAATGTTAAATGTTTTAATCTCATTTGCGCAAACGGGTGCCTGAAGATAGTCGACAATTTATGAACGAAGTAAAGAACCTTTGAACAAAATCAACATTCTATCTGATTCTCCGAGATCAAATGCTGGAAAGCCCATAATCATTTCAATACATTGTTGTTCAGGGCTAAATGCACATGGAAAATTAAAATTAGCCAAACCAAGTGACTCTTTAAGGAAATTCCAGAGAATGAAGCAAGTGTTCTCAACTGCAAGACAAAAAAATAGTATGAACCGCTATTGCGGCAGTAAATAGTTTGCAGTTTTGACAATAAACATTGACTTTTTTGGAGAATAATCTACATAAAACTAGTAAAGAAGAGAAGCATTCGGGTAATAAATCCCTGTATAGTTTTGATATGTACCGCAATTGGCATGGCATCCGTATTTAGAAACCGACATCGCTTGATTGAGGATTCGTTAGTTAAACTTGCTCTCAATTCATACTTATTATAGACCTTTATGGAATTGTTTATAAGCTTTGTCAAAAGATTCATACTAATAACTTATGCATAATGTAAGTAATTCGCTAGGACATGTGTTTAGGCATATTTTCCAAGCATTCTGTATATGTCGGGAATGAAACCAGTTACTTTGTGTGGTACGGACATAAATGTCACCAGACGTTGGTTTAAGATGATTATTATACGTTTGGTCGTATCTAACACGCATAGTTGACCAAAAAGTAGTAGCTTCCTTCTGTCAATAATTGATTTTATTGGATGGATGCCAATATAGGATGGCGCTATACCTGAGCGTGTACATTGAGACAAAGCTTGCATGTGCTTAATGCACTGCCGGTGAGCTCTTTCAAGGGATACAGTTTGTGAGGCACTAATGGTGTTCCACAATTAGCACCCGTATAAAGCTTTTGGTAGAACAATTGATTCATAAATGCTCGTCGTTGTTAACGGATGTATGCATCCGCGGTGGAGGCCAGATTCTACTAAGCTGAAGGAAGTTTTGCGCATATTGGAACAAGCTAAATAGGTGATTTAATTAAGGTCGCCATATTTGTCGCTCAGACAACCTAGGTGAACATAAGTAGTCGCTTCCCCTACTACTTCCTGTTCAAGGTGCCATATGCGCGATAGTGATTTGAAGCGAATCGGAGTTTCATTGTAGACAACGACTTTGCATTTAGATGCTTTGTACAGGTACAAAGAAACAACACTGCATTAGTTCATCGAGACCGTGTTTTGTCAAAGACCTGAGAACCATATCATCAGCTGAAGTGGGGCATGAAAAGCTAGTGTTCTTAATATTAAGACCACACTCCACTCTGTCGAGGCTTTCCGAAAGATCATTAATAAATATATTATACCTAAAAGTTCTGCTGACTTTGCCTTGTCTTGCGCCTTGTAATATATTAAACCATTGAGACGTTATTCCATGCGTTTTAACACTACTGTGTGCGTTTTTGAGTACTTTTAGGTCGATGCCGGGTTTGTAAAGTTTCAAAAGTAGGAAACTATGAGGTACATAGCCAAATACCATTTTGACGTCTGGATAGCAACTGCATAGGAACGATGTATCATCACGTGCGTAGTTGATACATTCACGTACCATAAACGCCCTCATAAGACAACTTACATTTTTCTGGAAGTCGCATTGTAACGGACTGAACGATTCACATTTACTTTGTTCTATTAAATCAAGTAGCACTTTTTGTAGAGTTTGAGAACGGTCGAGCATAATGATATGGCTTTGTAACTACTAGGGTCTTTCTTGTTTTTTTATTGCCACCGTTGTACATAACTGTTATAATGCGCTTTTTAAGATCATCTGGACAATATTCGTGTATTGCCATTGCGTTGAAGTGTTATTATGACCTTTAACAGTAAGTGCCGCCGGTTGTAACATTGGGTCAACATTTTGTACATAATTATAACTATACATTGGGTCTGACCCAGTAAGTTGGTGTTGTGAGGTTTAACCTCTTCTGCAAAGATTTACTGATATGTATATATATAATATATATATACATAAACAGCGAGCCATTGGGTTCGAAAGTAGTTGGAAGCAAGATTTTACATGTTTAACAAAAGTTGAAGGAAGTAAGTACATCTTTACTTTACTTAATATTTTGTATAAGTATGTAGTAAAAGCAAAACAAAATGAAATCGCAAGTGAATAATAATTTAAAATTGTCGCTCAAACGGTTTATAAGACAGATATTGTGTTGCATCAAAGATTAGACACTACAGATAATAAATTTTCAATATGAAAGCATGTCTTAATGTAACTTTATGAACATATAATAGACTATGAAATGAAACAGTTGTTTGAAAAAATAATCCAATCTTTTGTAGGTATGATGTGCTCTTTGTGCATACGTCACATGTGCAGACCAGTGCTTTCAGCAGTCGGTACTGCTCCGTCGGTACTTAACTAGACTGTCAAGAATACATAAACAAACGAAAAATGCTTAAATATCTCTATAATTTCAGAATTATTTTACAAATTATGCGTATTGCAGTTTGCAAGAGGGCTTCAGCAAAATGAAAACGGTAAAAAAATGAAAATCGTGTTCGCCGAAAGTCTGCTGTCCACCATGCTCTTGTGATGGTCAGCATTGAAGGACCAGACAATTAGGAAGTGGACTTCGGAAGAATGATGGATGCTTAGCACCTGGATAAAGCCTCGAAGAATAGTTTTTGGAAGTTAAATTATTATATCTGTACACTTGTGGTAAAATATGAAACTGTATAAGCGTTTTAATGCCTGCTTTTATTTTTCTTGTTATTTCATAGTATAAAATATGACTTGAATGAAATAAATTTAGGAAAAAATTATACACATTTAGATAAATTGTAGTTTTTTAAATAGCTTCAAAGTATTGTATATTTTATTAAAGACAGGTAGAAAATCGTTTTTAAAAATCGACCCGCAAAATGGACACCCTTCCGCAATAACCCCCATTCCGCGATGTCTTGCCGCTGTGCCTGGCCAAATTCCTGGGGAAATGCCTGATATATATATATGTATATATATATATATATATATATATATATATATATATATATATATATATATATATATATATATATATATATATATATATAGGTATACATGTACTATCAAAGCAAAAGTAAGGCATTTTAAATCCTGTAATTCCTCCCAGCACCACTATTTCTGGTAGGTCCCAATAGGTGGGTATAAGACTACAGGCCCAATAAGTGGGCAAGTTTAAGTATATATACATATATATATTTAATGATATGGTTTGTGTATAATAAAATAAAGTGAGTTTATAAAACTAAATACGTTAATAGTACCATACATCATTAATTTCTATAACATCAAGGCGGCAGCGTGTTTTCCTTCAAGTTTACACCTTAAAACTAAAACAAGTACACCATGTAATCAAAGTTATAATATATACTGTTTGGACGTTGATGTTGACAATTTAATTAAAGTTCCAATTGAACTCCCCCCTTTTCCAATTTGGAAAAAACATTATTCTATAATGCACTTCACTTTGAAGAAAAGCTATTGACTTTTTGGGATAACTTTTACTTTTTATAAGAAGCAAAGGAAAAGTCTTCAAATGTCATATTTCATTGGAATTATATTAAAATATTACATGTTTTGCGTTCATTTACTTCACACAGCATTTAACCGTTGGATATTATAACACTACGCTTAAAGACAATTCGTTAAATGGTAGATGGTTAAAATCAGATCACAGTCGGTGTAAAGTGGTGAGACATCGGAATATTTATAAAAAGGTTAAACTCAATATAACAAAACATGGATGCATAAAAAGGTTTATGTTGTTTACCCGGCTCATATAACATAATACTAGACCCAAACGTAAAGCCTGTTGTTCAGCCTGTGCCTTAAGTACCAAGTTACATGAAGCAAAACGTCAAAGATAAGCTTCAGAGAATGGAGTAACTAGGCGTTATAATACGACACATTAAACCAACTAAATGCGTGAAAGCGTTCGTAACAGTGACATACATCCCTGGTGATTTAAGAATATGCATCGACCCGCGACTTCTGAATGAAGCAATACTTCGATAATATTATCCGATGAAAACAGTGCAGGATATAGTTTCAGAGATGCCTAACGCACTCTAGATGTGGGAAGCTCCGTTTGGAATTAAGTTCATTCAGGAAATGTATCAGCGTTTCATGACAGTGATGATACAGGATCTAGAATGAACGCAGGTGATAATACTTGACGTCATATTCTTTAGAAAAACATCCAAGAACATGAATAAAAGACTAAAGCGAGTATTAGACAAAAAGCAGCAAAACAACTATAAACTGATTTTAAGAAAATGCTAGTTCCGGAATAAAGAAGTGCATTACTTTAGTCATAACATCAGCCAAAAGGGACTTGAGGCAGACCATGAAAAGGTCAGAACTGATCAATACATGGTTGGACCTCAAAAAAAGAAAGAAACACCTGCATGTCTAAGCTTCATCGCATACCTGCAGAAATGTTTGCCAAATATGTCAGAGATAAGTGCGACAATTCGAAAATTGTTGGAAAAGGACATGCAGACTGGCAGTGGGAAACCACAAGAAGAAAGCTTTAAAAAAAATAAAAAAATGACAAGGACAACACATCTTTTAGTTTTTTAGAATCCAAGTTAGAGTCTAACGTTGAACGTTGATTCTAGTTCATTTGGACTTGCAGCAGTCTTTCAGCAAAACGAAAAAATAACTACATATTCATCCCGCGCATTGAATCCAACACAGTAGAGATCATTTCAAATTGGAAAAGGGACTCTTGCAATTGTGTTTGGTTGAAAAAATATACCATGAGTTGTATGGAGGCGAGTTTACAGTAGAGGCGGATCACAAACCTATTTAGAGTATTTTCAATGTGAAGTCTAAATCTGGTAAAACTATGTTTGTGTCAAGAAATAAATTATCAGATACTCAGGACAAAATACCGGTGATGTATATCAATCAAATACAGTTGCGTGCTAATTTACCTATGTCTGAGTTGAAATTTAGAGTGTTGAAGTAAATCTTCTGAAGAAGATGAGAACATGCGATGTATCAAACCCTTGATTGAGAAAGGATGACCAGAAAATAAGTACCAGAATCCATTAAACGCTTAGACACAACCTCACGAATGGAGGAATTGTAATGGATGGAATTGTAAACAATGCGTTATAGGTTATAATCCCAAAACGGATACAACGTTAAATGTTGCACATTGTGCATCGAACACATCAATGTTTGGTAGCATGACACAAGAGAGCATGCGAATTAATGTTCTGGTTCGTATTGATGAGAGACGTCGAGGATAAAGTAAAGCAATCTAAAATGTGTGCACTGAACACTAGTAAAATGAATCATAAAGAGCCTTTGTTGCCCAGTGAATGTCTGATAGGCCGTCATTAAAGATCGGTGAAGACGTGTTTGAATAACAGGGCAGACATTATTCGTTGACTGGACTATTTTACAAATTGACCAGAAGTTTAAAAGCTCGATTGGTAACGTTCAAGAAATGTTACCGCGTATCTGAAAAGAAAATAAGCGATTTGGCTACATTGATGAACGTGTTACGGATACTTAACCGCAGTTCGCTTGTAGTCATTTTAAGAAATTTGGGAAAGAGTGGCAATCATTCAACATCGAGACCGCGTTATATTCAAAGGATGGGACAAACTGAAAGATATGTTCAAACAATCAAGCACATGCTTGAGAAAAGTTAAGATCCCAACAAGACATATATTGTAAGATAGACTTTACACTTTGATGTCCAAAGAATAAGTGAACATGCGTATTAAAGGTTGAAAAACTGAACATTTAATTAGAAAGTTTATTATTGAATTACTATGCAATATATGTTTTAGTAAGAACAGCCTCATGGCTAAGTACTATGCTTTCAAAACCATTGAAAATATTGTATATTTTCTTGAATCTCAGAAAAAGGGGGATGTTACATATGTTATATTGCAATGTTTATGTTTACCAGTCTTTAACGTGTTTCACAAGATTTAAGTCCCTTGGATACTATTTTTAATAAAGATATTAAGGGCTCAACATATCTGTGTTAAATACGTTACAGACCATTATTAAAGTAATTTAAAAATTATTTGGTTTGTTATGCACTGTAGTTTGGCAGAACGTTCGTATTTTAAAATGTATCGTTATCATAATCTTCATCATTAAACACAACAAAAACTATATCATCATCACCATCGTCATCATCTATGTTTTTTACGCAGCATCACACTATCAAATTGTACGAGCACTTGATTATTTTGAACACTACTAGCATTAAACTAAGCTACACTTTATAAACTATACATTCAAGTACTATACCAATTAGGTATATAGGTATACCTATACCAAGATACCAATTAATTATTGATATATTTTTATTTCACACTGTAACACAGTTTGGTTGTTATTTCTCATAAGCCAACTGATTTAAGAGGGAAAACAATATATTTTAATTATTATTTAAATACAAATATATCTTAAACAATGAATTGAATTCTTATGTCACACAAAGACTCCATTCCACTGTTTTACTCACTAAACATGTTCCCAAATATTCAGGTGCGAGAGTATAAGTGATATGAGTAGATAATGTGCAGGGCTCTAGTGGGCATACGTTAAAGTTAATTGCGGCGCACGTGTAAAATAAAAAAAACACACTTAAAGGCTTAAAATCTCTGAGTATGTGAACAAATTATTCAAACTATCAAGGTTCACGGGTTCACTTGCTCATAATTAGTTTCACGACTCTTAAGTATAGAATTGTTAACTGTTTTAAAAGGCGGGTTACTTTACCATCATGTGTATTCCCCATTTGCAAGGGGAAAATAATATCTTGAAATATGTTATTTCATTAGTTATAAAATAGTATTAAAAGACACTTTTTGAGCAATAATATGTATAATATGTATGCAACTAAATCAAGTAAATTGCTGCATGAATGCAATAAAATAAAACTGTTTCTCATTAGAATGTGTTTACCCATTACACAAATACATTTTTATTAATATATTTCAAACGAAAATTGACACATGTGTAGCAATACTGATTACATTAACTAACTAATAGCTATAAATAAAAAAAATTCTTAAATCAAGTAAACATGTATCGAGATTTGTTCCATGCATACCGTTGTTAAATATACCATAGGACAATAATACAATCACAATGAACAAAGAAATCCGATGATAAAGGGTTACAATCTAATGGCTAATCGAAAGGCTATTTGTTTACCTACAACGTCCATAATGAAACAATACAGATATTTTAACGCGATGATAATCAGTTATTGATCACAAAAAGCACATATACAATAGTTGTTTCGCATATAGGCATATTTAAATGATTAAGAATACTTAATTTTGCAAAATTTCGGTTTAGCAAAGATTTCCGTTGATCGGTTTAAAAATGAAATTTTATTCAAAATGATTAAATAAGACCTAAACAATTCTTTAAATACAATATTTTTTATTTGATAACGATCTGAAGTGATGCATCAATCTGAGGCAACTAGGAAACAATTAGGAAATTATAATTTCACATACATTATATGTACAGCGTTTGAATTCTAAAAACAACTTACAATGTCTGAAGGTTCCGCAGTCCTTCAAATCCATTCGCAGGAAGGGATGCGATCCTGTTGCTGCCTAAATACCTGGAATAAAAACAAAGTTAACTGAAGTAATCAAATAATACTATTCTAATGCGAAACAAATAATCATATATTTCAAATAAGCTAAGAAATAGTTAATGTGCATCTGCTTATGCCTCTAAGCAGAAAATACTATATTCAAATTACACGTGTCAACATTAAACAGCACACTTAAACAAATGACACACATGAGGCAACGGCACACATCAGAGACAGTTATTCCGTACAATACACCCCGATAAATCATCTACATCATTATCATCATCATCATCATCTGAGCAATATACGAAGCACCATCCCATCAAATTTGGCGAGGACATGATTTGTTCGCATACAAATCACATTTAACTAAGCACCAATTTATAAAATTAACTATACATATCAGAGCTGTATCAACGACAACACAATTGCGTTAAACGCTAAAGCAACTAAATAGCTGCCCTTATACTACTACTCACCTAACAGTACATATTCAAACCGTTTACAATTAATTCAGATTTAGCCTAAAGTTTTGTCTTATTATATTTTTTGAAAAGAAGCGCTATTTAGTTTGAATAGTGTTTGCTGTTTATTACTTAATTTTTAACGAATAAAAATACTGATACAAATAGTGTTTTAAACAAATAAAACACATAAACGAAGATAATTAGTTATTGATCACAAAAAGCATATATGATGATGATGATGATGATAATAAATGCGAACACACAATTATAAATGCAATGTTTGAATGCAATATGCAACGTCTTCCAATAAGGGTTCTCATGTACTAGTTATTTAAGGTCGACAAAAGTATTTGTGATGATTTTCACCAAATTAAAAGGCAAATTAATAAAAATATGCATCTTGTATTTTTAAATCAATTCATGACATGGTAATACGTTCTTACAATTTCCTAAGGTGACAGCAGAAGATTTAGATTATCGACAATAACGCCGAGGTTATTTTAAAAAACACGTGTGGCAATTATTAGGTTGCCCAAACTGCTTAATAATAGTGTGCATTGGTTGAACACGTTTTAAAGAACGCCTAACTGTTGTGATAAGTTTTTTTTTTCAATACTCGTTCTTATGTTCAAGAAAATAATGTCCTTTTAAACACTGTGTATAAAACCTACAATTTGAAATTATGATCAAACGGCAATGATTAGGTATTTGATATGGAATCTGTGTAAACCCTTAAAAGTTACGCTTATTCAATATGTACGATACGCTTTGTTTGTCGGAAAAATGGCGGCCAGATAAGCGCTGCTAAGCGGTGTGTGAACAATCGATATCTGATTTTCTAATCGGAAAATTTGGTTGACAGGTGGCGACTGGTTAATTGAACGGTCGCCAAATTATCGATCGCTCCGACCACACAGTCACGTTGTATAGTGATTTAAAATCTCCGACAAGCAGATCGCAATTAAGCTGATTAGGCGGGTGCAATTGTATGTTTCGTAATGATGTATCGGGCTATTTTCTACAATATAAACTGTTAAAGCCGCGAAATAAACTAAACTGCTTTGTTAAACTTTTATACAATCACATATATGCTGGAGCGAAAAATTGCGTAATCCAAATAAATGAGTAAACAAAAGATTGTCTATCAGAAACGTGTCATATATATATATATATATATATATATATATATATATATATATATATATATATATATAAATATATATATCAACATCAAGTATTTACTGTTATATGTTGTAACTGATCAGATACATAATAAATAAAAACTTTAAGATGAATTATTTAGTCTTTGTTATTATCATTGCATATCATTAACTGAGTGTGAAGTAACTTGATGAGTAATCATTTCAGGGCTTTCAAACATATACCAAAATGGAGACTATTTCAGAAGGTTGTATTTTGTTGCAAGTGTGTATTGTTCTAAAATAAGGTCACAGAAGAAATGGATCACACAAGTACATGCAGACAAGTATTATACGGAAAGAATGACACACAAGTAAAAAAAATCATACAAATATGCTTGCGTTGGTATGTCCGTGCGTGTGTCAGTCCGGCAAACTTTGTCTGGAGCATATCTCAAAAAGTATCAGAGATACAAACTTGGAACAATACATGTAGATAGGTCTCCTTGAGGATTGCAGTGCACAAGAACCATAACTCTTGTCATCGTCTTTATTTTCAACATTAGTAAATATTATAATTTTATAATATATAATTAATGAGTCATCATTTGTATATAGTTATTTGGTTATGTATATACCATTACTGGGCCATCATTATATACTAATATTGGGTCATCATTTTATATATCATGACTGGGTCATGTATATACCAATATTGGACCACATATATACCATTATTGGGCCATCGTTTTATATACCATTAGTGGGTCATATATATACTAGATAGATATATAGATAGATATATAGATAGATAGATAAATAGATAGATAAATAGATATATAAATAGATTAATAGATAGATAGATAGATAGATAGATAGATAGATAGATAGATAGATAGATAGATAGATAGATAGATAGATAGATAGATAGATAGATAGATAGATAGATAGATAGATAGATAAATAGATAGATAGATAGATAGATAGATAGACAGACAGACAGACAGACAGACAGACAGACAGACAGACAGACAGACAGACAGACAGACAGACAGACAGACAGACAGACAGACAGACAGACAGACAGACAGGTAGATAGACAGATAGATATATAGATAGATAGATAGATAGATAGATAGATAGATAGATTGATAGATAGATAGATAGATAGATAGATAGATAGATAGATAGATAGATAGATAGATAGATAGATAGATAGATAGATAGATAGATAGATAGATAGATAGATAGATAGATAGATAGATAGATAGATAGATAGATAGATAGATAGATAGATAGATAGATAGATAGATAGATAGATAGATAGATAGATAGATAGATAGATAGATAGATAGATAGATAGATAGATAGATAGATAGATAGATAGATAGATAGATAGATAGATAGATAGATAGATAGATAGATAGATAGATAGATAGATAGATAGATAGATAGATAGATAGATAGATAGATAGATAGATTGTTGTTCAGGGCAAAATGCACATCGAAAATTAAAATTAGTCAAACCAAGTGACTCTATAACGAAAATCAATAGAATGAAGCAAGTGTTCTCAACTGCAAGACAAAGAAATAGTATGAACTGCTATTTCGTCAGTGAATAGTTTGCAGTTTTGACAAAGAACATTGAATTTTTGGAGAATAATCTACATAAAACTAGTACAGAAGAGAAGCATTCGGGTAATAAATCCCTGTATAGTTTTGATATGTACCGCAAGTGGCATGGCATCTGCATTTAGAGACCGACATCGCTTGATTGAGGATTCGTTAGTTAAACTCGCTCTCAATTCATACTTATTATAGACCTTTATGGAATTGTTTATAAGCTTTGTCAAAAGATTCATACTAATAACTTCTGAATTATGTAAGTAATTCGCTAGGACATGTGTTTAGGCATATTTTCCAAGCATTCTGTATATGTCGGGAATGAAACCAGTTACTTTGTGTGGTACGGACATAAATGTCACCAGACGTTGGTTTAAGATGATTATTATACGTTTGGTCGTATCTAACACGCATAGTTGACCAAAAAGTAGTAGCTTCCTTCTGTCAATAATTGATTTTATTGGATGGATGCCAATATAGGATGGCGCTATACCTGAGCGTGTACATTGAGACAAAGCTTGCATGTGCTTAATGCACTGCCGGTGAGCTCTTTCAAGGGATACAGTTTGTGAGGCACTAATGGTGTTCCACAATTAGCACCCGTATAAAGCTTTTGGTAGAACAATTGATTCATAAATTTTCGTCGTTGTTAACGAATGTATGCATCCGCGGTGGAGGCCGGATTCTACTAAGCTGAAGGAAGTTATGCGCATATTTGAACAACCTAAATTGGTGGCTTCATTAAAGTCGCCATATATGTCGCTCAGAACACCTAGGTGAACATAAGTAGTCGCTTTGCCTACTACTTCCTGTCCGAGGTGCCATATGCGCGATAGTGATTTGTAGCTGATCGGAGTTTCATTGTAGACAACGACTTTGCATTTAGATGTTTTGTACAGGTACAAAGAAACAACACTGCATTAGTTCATCGAAACCGTATTTTGTCAACGACCTGAGAACTATATCATCAGCTTAAGTGGAGCAAGAAAAGCTAGTGTAATAATATTTAGACCAGACTCCACTCTGTCGAGGCTTTCCAAAAGATTATTTATAAATATAATATACATACAAGTTCTGACGACTTGGCCTTGTCTTGCGCTTTGTTATATATTAAACCATTGAGACGTTATTCCGTGCGTTTTAACACTACTGTTTCGAGTAATTTTAGGTCGATGCCGGTTAAGAAAAGTTTCAAAAGTAGAAAACTATGGGGTACATAGCCAAATGCCATTTTGACGTCTCTATTGCAACTGCCTAGATACGATTTATTATCACGTGCGTAGTTGATGCATTCACCTAACATGAACGCCCTCATAAGACAACTTACATTTTTCTGGAAGCCGCATTGTAACGGACTGAACGATTCACATTTACTTTGTTCTCTTAAATCAAGTAGCACTTTTTTTGTAGAGTTTTAGAACGGTCGAGCATAATGATATGGCTCTGTAACTACTAGGGTCTTTCTTGTTTTTTATCGCAACCTTTGTAAATAACTGTTATAATGTATTTTTAAGATCATCTGGACAATATTCGTGTATTGCCATTGCGTTGAAGTGTTGTTATGACCTTTTTTTTGGACTTGCAGCAGTCTTTCAGCAAAACGAAAAATTAACTGCATATTCATCCCGCGCATTGAATCCAACACAGTAAAGATCATTTCAAATTGAAAAAGGGACTCTTTCAATTGTGTTTGTTTGATAAAAATATACCATGAGTTGTATAGAGGCGAGTTTACAGTAGAGGCGGATCACAGAACTATTTAGAGTATTTTCAAGGTGAAATATAAATCTGGTAAAACTATGTTTGCGTCAAGATATAAATTACAAGATACCCAGGACAAAATACCGGCTATTGATATCAATCAAATACAGTTGCGTGCTAATTTACCTATGTCTGTGTTGAAATATAGGGTGTTGACATAAAGCTTCTGAAGAAGATGAGGACATGCGATGTATCAAACCCTTAATTGATAATGGATGACCAGAAAATAAGTACCAGACTCCATTAAACGCTTAGACACAACCTCACGAATATGCTGATCGAATTGTAAACAAAGCGTTATAGGTTATAATCCCAAAACGGCTACAACGTGAATTGTTGCACATTGTGCATCGAACACATCAATGTAAGTAGGATGACACAAGAGAGCATGGGAATTTATGTTCTGGTTCGTATTGATGAGAGACATAGAGCATAAAGTAGAGAAATCTAAAATGTGTGCACTGAACACTAGTAAAATGAATCATAAAGAGCCGTTGTTGCCCAGTGAAATGTCGGATAGGTCGTCATCAGAGATCGGTGAAGATGTGTTTGAATAACAAGGCAGACATTATTCGTTGACTGGACAATTTTTCAAAATGACCAGAAGTTGAAAAGCTCGATTGGTTTCGTTCAGGAAATGTTATCGCGTATCTGAAAAAAAAACAAATTATGCGATTTTGCTACATTGATGACCGTGTTTCGGATAATTGACCGCAATTCGCTTGTAATCAATTTAAGGACTTTGGCGCAGAGTGACAAACATACAACATCGAGACCGCGTTATAATCAAAGAATGGGACAAACTGAAAGATATGTTCAAACAATCAAGCACATGCTTAAGAAAAGTGAAGATCCCAACAAGACACATATTGTGCGATAGACTTTTCACTTTGATGTCCAGAGAAAAAGTGAACATGCGTTTTAAAGGTTAAAAAACTGAACATTCAATTAGAAATTTTAATATTGAATTACTATGCAATATGTTTTAGTAAGAACAGCCTTATGTCTAAGTACTATGCTTTCAAAACCATTGAAAACCATTGAAAACATTGTATACTTTCTTGAATCTTAGAAAAAGGGGGTTGTTAGATATGTTATATTGCAATGTTTATGTTTTCCATTCTATAACGTGTTTTACAAGATTTAAGTCCCTTGGATACTCTTTTTAATAAAGATATTAATGGTTCAACATAGTTTTGTTAAATACGTTACAGACCATTATTAAAGTTATTTAAAAATTATTTGGTTTGTATAGCACTGTAGTTTGGCAGAACGTTCGTATTTTATTAAAATGTATCGTAATCATAATATTCATCATTAAACACAACAACAGCTATATCATCATCATCACCATCGTCATCATCTATGCTTTGAACACAGCATCACACTATAAAATTTACGAGATCTTGATTATTTTGCACACTATTAGCATTAAACTAAGCTACACTTTATAAACTATACATTCAAGTACTATATCAATTACAACACAAGTATAATACTAAGACGGTTACTAATCTATCTGAAGTCCTTCTGCTATTAACCTAACAGTATATTGCAACACTGCTTACAGTTTATTCAGATTAACCTTTACACTAAAGCAAATGACCTTCATTAAAAAGAAGCGCCGTTTAGTTTAAATATTGTTTGATGTTAAGTTTTAAATAATCAACGGTAAACACAATCAGACAAAATGTGTTTTACATCATTAAACATATTAGAATAACATAATATACATATGTAATGATTTTGGTGCAATCGTATTACATAAACTGAATGGATTTTCATCAGGAAGCTTCACAAATCAGTTTTTTTATAATGCATGGACGACATTTTCTTATTTTGTTAAATAAAATATTGCAGGAGAGTATTTTATTGATACCAATTAATTTTTTATTTATTTTTGTTTCACACTGTAACACAGTTTGGTTGTTACTTCTCATAAGCCTACTGATTTAAGAGGGAAAACAATGTATTGTAATAGTTAAATACAGATATATCTTAAACAATTAATTGAGTTCTTATGTCACATATACACTCCATTTCACTGATGTACTCACTAAACATGTTCCCAAATATTCAGGTGCGAACGTATAAGTGATATGAGTAGATAGTGTGCAGGGCTTTAGCGGGCATACGTTTAAGTTAATTGCGGCGCAAGTGGAAAATAAAAAAAACTTACTTAAAGGCTTAAAATCTCCGAGTATGTGAACCAATTATTCAAACTATCAAGGTTCACAAGTTTACTTGCTCATGATTCGTTTTACGACTCTTAAGTATAGGATTGTTAACTGTTTTAAAAGGCGAGTTACTTTACTATCCTGTGTATTCCCCATTTGTAAGGGGAAAATAATATCTTAAAATATGTTATTTCAATAGTTATAAAAATATATTAAAAAAACAACTATTGAGCACTAATATGTATAAAATGTATAAAAGTAAATCAAGTTAATTGCTGCATGTATGCAATAAAACAGAACTGTTTCTCATTAGAATGTTTTTACCCATTACAAAAATACATTTGTATTAATATATTGCAAACAAAATTGACACATGTGTAACAATACTGATTAAATTAACTAACTTATAACTATAAATACAAAGAATTCTTAAATCAAGTAAACATATATCGAGATTTGTTCCATGGATACAGTGGATAAATTTACCATAGGACAATAATATAATCATACTGAGCAAAGAAATCCGATGATAAAAGGTAACACTATAATGGCTACTCGAAAGGCTATTTGTTTGCCTACAACGCCCATAATGAAACTAAACAGATATTTTAACGCGATGATAATAAGTTATTGATCACATACAGCATATATCCAATGATTGTTTCGTATATAGGCATATTAAAATGATAAAGAGTACTTAATTTTGAAAAAATCGGATAAGCAAAGTTTTTCCGGTGACCGGTTTAAAAATGAATTTGATTTCAAAATAATTAAATAACACCTAAATATTTCTTTAAATACCGTATTTTTTATTTGAGAACGATCTGATGTGAAGCAAATCTGAAGCAACTAGGAAACAAATACAAAATTATAATTTCACATACATTATATGTGCTTTGTTTGAATTCTGAAAACAACTTACAGTGTATGTAGGCCCGACAGTCCTTTTAATACATCCGCAGGAAGGGATGATATCGAGTTGAAGCCTATATCCCTGGAATGAAGACAAAGTTAACTGAAGTAATCAAATAATAATATTCTGATGCGAAACAAATTATCATATGTTTCAAATAAGCTAAGAAATGGTTAATGTGCATCTGCTTATGCCTCTAAGCAGGAAAGACTATATTCAAATTACACGTTCCAACATCAAACAGCACACTTAAACAAATGACACACATAAGACAACGGCACACATCAGAGACAATTCTTCCGTACAATACATCCCGATAAATCAACATCATCATTATCATCATCATCATCTGAGAAATATGCGAAGCACCATCCCATTAAATTTGGCTAGGACATGATTTGTTCGCATAGAAATCTCATTTAACTAAGCACCACTTTATAAAATTAACTATAAATATTAGTACTGCATCAACAACAAAATTGCGTTAAACGCTACATCAACTTAATAGCTACCCTTATTACTACTACTCACCTAACAGTATATATTCAAACCGTTTACAATTTATTCAGATTTAACCTTCAGTTTTCTTTTTATATTTATTAAAAAGAAGCGCTATTTAGTTGGAATATTGTTTGCTGTTTATTACTTAAATTATTAACGGCAAAAATACTGATACAAATAGTGCTTTAAACAAATAAAACACTTAATCGAAGATAATTAGTTATTGATCACAAAAGCATATAGGTTGACATAATTCTCTGAACGCCAACCGATTAATAACGACCTATGCCATGTGATTAACCCTTCAAGCAACACAAGGAAACAAGTTGCTTAAGCTTTATATGATAATTATGGTGATGAGGAATATGATGATGATGAAAAAGAACAGAATGATGATTACAATGATGATGGTGATGATGATTACGATTATTATCATGATGAAGTCGATGATGATGATGATGCTGATGATGATGACTATTATGATGATGGTGATGATGGTTTTGTTGTTGATGATAATTATGATGATGATGCTGCTGCTTTTGATGAAGAAGATGAAGAGGAGAAGAATGAGAAAGAGGGTAATGATGTTGTTGATGTTGTTGCTGTTAATGATGATGATGATGGTGATGATGATGATGATGAGGAGGAGGAGGAGGAGCAGGAGGAGGAGGAGGAGGATAATGATGATGATGATGATGGTGATGATGATGATGATGATGATGATGATGATGATGATGATGATGATGATGATGATGATGATGATGATGATGATGATGATGATGATGATGATGATGATGATGATGATGATGATGATGATGATGATGATGATGATGATGATGATGATGATGATGATGATGATGATGATGAAGATGATGATATGAGGAGGAGGAGGAGGAGATGGAAGATAAAGTTGATGATGATGATGAGGTGGAGGAGGATAATGATAATGAATATGATTTTGATAATGATGATGCTGGTGATGATGATGATGATGATGATGATGATGATGATGGTGATGATGATGATGATGAGGAGGAGGAGGAGGAGGAGGAGGAGGAGGAGGAGGAGGAGGATGTTGATAATGATGATGATGATGATGATGACTATGATGATGATGATGATGATACCTTAAGTAATCGCAAACAACGTCTTTTGATTACACATTCAAGTTATACAGGTAACATGTTTCGTAAGTGCACGTTCTGGATTAAAAGAACACCAAAAGTAAACAAGTGACATGATAATACAGGCAGCAGATGAAATCACACAAGAACATGGAATGTACAAGTCTAGTTGTAAGTCAGTTGAGTGATCTCCAGCGTGCCCCTGCTAAATACGAGGTATACCTGTCTACAAAAACATTGAATGGACAAGTCTAGTTATAAGACAGTAGAGTGAGATCCAGCCGTGTCCCTGGTAAAAAAGAGGTATGCCTGTCTACTGGTGGCTTTGTTAAACGCACTACGATCGTATATTTATATATAATGATATGATGTGTGTATAAATAAGAGAAAACCATTTAATTAAACTGAATATGTTAATTGTACCATAAATTATGTATTCATTTAACATATGATTGAATAAATACCGTAAAAAATGACATGTTCTCAATATATATATATATATATATATAGATATATATCATTACAATTATTACACTTTCTTGTCAAAATTAAATCAACTCAATCATTCTTTATATGATTCATTGATAGTTTTATGCCTGTAATGAAACATGTAATTTATTTTCTGAAATTCTATGTATTTCGAAAGTATCTCGGTCTTTAATAGTAATAATCAATAGATTGTCTAGACGCAACCCATTAATTAAATAACAACAAACCTTTGCGATATCGATAATTTTCATGTTTTTTTTATTTGAGTTTCAGAATAGAAAATGCACATTCCATCAATAAAAATGTCTTCACATATGATGCATGATAGCATTTCTTAATAATCTCTGTTCTAATGTTTGTTTTGTTATGATATGCTATAACTATTTTGCAGTGCATAAAACATAATTAGCATGTTTGTTATCATTGTACTTTCTAAAACCATACATTTCCCATGAACCTAACTAGTGTTTACATTGATATTACTGTCATTTATGATATTATACATGTTTTCTAAATATTTATTGCAAACGCTTTGATTGATATGACGTTATGAAATCTAAATATTTATGCTAATTTATTTCCTATTTAAAACACGCACTTATCAATAATAAATGTATCCTTATTCATAATTCCAACCGAACAAGCCAATGACACTTTCCGATATGAATCTGAATATGTTGCGAATCTTTTTAAAACACACATACAATGTTAACAATGTATTTTAATCGTCAAAGATTCTCACATCAAATTATCAAACTATTTTTATCAGTATTCACTTATTATTGACTGTTTCCCAATGTAAATGCAGAAGTTTTTATATATTGATAAATATACTGAATGTTAATTTTACTTGTAGTCTATGTTGAATCCGTAACATGCGACCATTCTCACAACCAAACACTAATCTTACAACTCGATGTTATTTGTTGGATGCGTCAACAATAAATCGCATTAATCGCATTAAAAGAAAACATGGCTGCATCGAATTCTACCTAATAAATTCGACCTAAAACTGTGTTCACTAGTAATTCCATTTGTTTAAAGCCATGCTCTCTCAGTGTTATACATTAGCTGTTTAATATAATTATTATGATCACTACAAAATATTATCAGAAATGTGAGATCAATCACAATATTGCCGAACAGAAAAAACAAAATTGGTCGCCATATTCAACCAATATATAGTCAGATATACAATGGAAAACCAGAAAATTTCGCATTTGATACTAAACAATTCAACTTTCCAAAAAACTCTTCGTGGCGGATTCGCATGTATAACATACTAAAATTACTGCATAAAACAGGGAAAATGTCTGATTATATACGACAACCATAATACTGAAACAAACTTAAATAGTTATATTTACTTTAATTACAATGTAAACATGGTCAATAGCATTTACCTTTCACATTACCGCGTTCCTCAAATCCAAGCCAAATCAATAATAAGTCGATGTATGGATTTACAGGATATTCAAGATATTATCCGGAGAAAATCAAATTTCTGCGAAATAAATAAGATTTCAACACAAAATTTTACGGTACCATACTATTCATTCAGAATGACAGAAATGTTTAAGAAGAACAGAAATGCCAAAACAGCTTGTATACACGGATTTTTTGCAACTTATTATTCGACGTTTCGCAGTAGTAGCGTCAAAATATTGAATGCCTGTAAATAATTCTCAATTGAAAGTATGTCCGTCAAGTTTCATGACATGTTGATCATACGTTCAAAAGCCATGAGATCTAATGCAGAAACAAACGCAATCTATGCAAGTGCATAAAACGTATCAGACTTTTAATATATTTGTGTTCACACTGCATGTGCAAGTAGAAACACGAATTCCGCAAATATAAATCTTATCTTTCCTATCTTTATGGAAATTGGTATTCTGAACCGCAGGTAAACATATTTAAATGAGCATTAAAAATGTTTTATACAATAGTGTAACCAGTTCTATTGTTTATATCTGAACAAAATAGACAATAACAGAATTATAATTTCATATAAAATAATAAATATAGCTGGACATACACCCAGTGTCATAAGGTGTAAAAAACTAGGACGGGGTTGAAAAGGCCAATCTGCGGTGTGCGTAATAAAATATTCAGGGAAATTCTACCTGTTGAGTGAATACACTTAATACAAAAGAACTTATAAGTATATTTTAATTGTCACGATATTGTACTTTTTACTGAAATGGGCACAATGTATTATTGATATTCAATCCAACAACGAGAAAGTGATTTAAATAATTGTGTTTGGTGACTTGAACCCTCATACTTCGGATCTGCCCGATTTTGTTAAGAATGAAAATACTAATAATATAAAAAAAATTGCCGGACGACTACATCCCTTACGTGAGTATACAGCGCTACTCGCGAGAGAAGGGCGGCTAAATAATGCTTGTCAATTGTGAGTGTATGATTCAAATATTTTATCTGATTATTTTTTGGTAGACTTTTCATTGTCTTAAACCAGCCTGATAATAGTAATAAATGTGTCAAAGTTGATCAGATTCAGACACATATATATGTTTGGAATGGTTAAACTAAGGAAAGTTACATAGAAGTGTTGTCATCTGCCTACGTTATCAAATTAATGCATGGCGAAATGCTATTAGAAATTGAAATTCCGAACATGATATACATTTTTGTATTTCACAATTTAGTGATATTATTTACAAAGTTGCTTCACCTTTATCCAAGCGCAAACTTAAAACACAAACTACAAATTGAGTTCACAGAAAACCGAACGACATTTAAATTTATTTAGGAAGAATGAAACAGATGATTATCTGTCGTTATTAACTAACAGTAAAACTAAATGTAAAAATTGTATATCGCAAGCTAAACTAAAATATGATAATACTCATACCAAAATAATTGTTGGATGCAATGTTTGAAAATGCAAAATTGTATTCGAACATTGTAAAACAGACTGCTGTCTTACGAATATCGCACATAACCATGAAAGAGTTTGTGAATTACTTCACAATTGTTAATACCCCGGATAGCTTGTTTTTACTCCCGATGAAGATGTTGTACACTTTGTAGAAAGGTATAAACACAAGTAGTTTAATATTATTTGTAAAAGATTAACTACCCATATATCACTTCAGGAAATTAACAAAGCTATAACCAAAATAAGCCAAAGCAAGAGCACAGGCCCTGATTTATTTTTAAATTAATTTTTTATACACAGTACAAGTAAAATCACGCCGTATTGGCATGCTCTGTTTAAAACAATATTTACGTTAGGGTATTTTCCAACACCATGGTCTGATGGTCTCATGATTCCTTCACACAGGAAAGACAGTGCTAACAAAGTCAAAAATAAGCGAGGTATTACATTGTTAAGAACTCTCTTAAAAAAATTACCAAAATAATAAATAATATATTGTCTGTTTTGACAAACAATTAGTGTGTATATATACAGGAACAGGCGGGATTCATGCCTCACCGGAGAATAATGGATGCTATTTTTGAATTACATGGACTATGTTTTCCGGGATAATTTTTGGTATAAATTGATACAATTTGGTATTCGAGGTCACACAGTGGATACAATAAGGTCGACGCATACCGCAATAAAGTCCAAATTCAAATCCTGTAAGTTAAGTGAGAACATGCTTGCTTGGAGTAAGGCAGGGTGAATGTGTGTCTTAATTTTATTTTCCATGTATTTCTATGAGTCAGCGTTTTATACTAAAGAAAAATAAGGTATTGACGTAATTGATTTTAAAATGTTTCTTTTTGCTAACGATATGATTGTTTTCGGCAGCACGGCAGAAGAATTATAAAGAGGATTAAATTTGCTTCAACACTTATTTTCAATACTGATATAACTTAAATTATGATTTTCAGAAAAGATTGGCGAACAATTTCTAAACATTTTATTAAAGCGGTAAACTAATTGATATCAGACTCGTTTTTACTTCTCGATGTTTCTTTTCGGAAGATCATACTACGCTGTCAGGACAGTCATTAAAAGCCATTTTAAAAATGAATAAATATTACTGTAAATTTACTGATATTAATGTGAGCCACAAATTAAATCTCTTTTATATACTTATAACTCCAATTTTTAATTATTGCTGTGAAGTTTGGTATATGTTAATTGTATGTCCGCTGGGCGTGCTCATATACTATTTTGTAAATAAATCCTCTACGGATGACTTTGTAGGAGGCAAACTTTGTCGTCTTAATTATCAATATGTCAGATATATTATCATTATTACATATTGGATTACATTGATAAGAACATCAGACAACAAATGTACTTAACATTTTATTTAATGCTGGTTAAGGTTTGCAATAACCAGACTTGCTTTGTAACTTCGGGTTTTACGCGTAATGGCTCTTTCAAGATCTTGGAAATGATAAGGCGTTTATCAGAAATCTAAGAAAAAGATCAAAAGCCAATTTTATTCAAAATTGGAATAAGAGATTGTGCAACTCAAACACATCAGTACTTTAAACTGTCAACCTTATTTAGATATGTGCCCACTTTAAAAAATCGTATACGTTTTTCTAAATTAAGATTATCTTCACATAGATTGTATTTAGAAATTGGGATATGGACGAAACCGTCTCCAGTTCCTATAAGCGAAACAATGTGCAATGTGTGTAATATAGTAGAAGATGAATTTCACTTTGTCTTAGAGTATAAAATGTTTCCAGAATTAATATCTCAGTAAATATCATATTATTACAGAAACCGATCTAACATTCACACGTTTATTTAATTTGTTACAACTGAAAATAAAACGTTGCTTCACAAACGATGCTGTAACATATTCAACTCATTTTATTAAGGGATATAAATACATATGTTCCAAGTTGACATATGTATGTGAAGAAAGGTCGCTTTTAATTTAAACAATTTTAATTGTTGTTGTTTTTATCAATTGTGTATCAATTATATTTTCAGTAAAGACATTGCTATAGGATCGTGCCTGTTCCTAAATACTTCTACGACATTATGGTTGTATTATTACATACTTTAAATTGGATTCAACTATTAGACTCAGAACTGATGTATTTGTATTTATTTATTTTTGATGGCGTATAACATGACGTTTTGACCATGTTGTGTGTGTGTTTATTTACCGACACCGTGTTATATTATCAGTTTTATTACATCTTGTAATTTGACCGAGCCTAATGCTAATGCTAGTGGTACATGCATGAGCTATTATTGACATCAATTGTAATACAGCTAACTGTAAGATAACTTAATGTACGGAAGCAATTGTGTTATTGTCATATAACTCTCAACATGTACTATTACATATTAACGAAAGTTGGTTATTGTGGTTAATACACAGGATTACTATATTATTTCGCATGAAGACCTAACATATGTACGTACTTATATATTTCTTATATGGTTGCAATATATAAGCTGCATTAGAATCTGAAAATATCACATATATATTATTGCATATATGCCATCGATAGCTGTTAATATAAGAAACTGGTATGAAATTATTCATTAATGTATTGTTTTAATGAAATATATTATTGCTTTTTTATATCATAAACTAGTTTTGCAAACACTGAATGCTTACTATGTCAACTTGGGCTTTTTGCCTCCTAAATACCTTGTTCAATATACGTGTTATAAGTAAAGTGTACTTAATTTCCAGTCTTTAAACGCTTACAGTGTGGTTAGGTTCGGCACTCCTTCAAATACACCGGCGTCCATGGATTCGATACCGTTTGACGATAAACTCCTTAAACAAAAACAACGTTAACTTACACGATACATATACTAATAAGAAACACTTAATCAAGTTATTTTAAATAAGCTATGCATTGTTTAAAATGCATTTGTATGCCTTTATATGGGAAAGACCAACAGGCATCTTTATTCAAATATGACATGTAGCAACATCGCATGATGTCATAGTTTAATGGATAAAAAACAGTCTTACCAGAAAGCAATCATATATCAAAGGAACAACACTTAATAAAGGTATATCATTCGTGCAAGCATACATTGGACTTGCACAGATATACATGGCCAGCTGAGCGGTATGTATTTAAATACAAATCATGCGTCTAGTTAAACTCACAGTTCTTTTAGTTGACTCAAGCCTCTTAACGCTGCCCGCGGAATATTGCCTAATATGTTGTGTCCCAGCCACCTGAAGTAAAACCAAACATCGCCATGTGACTTAACATTCAAACAATACAGGCAAATCATTTGAAATGTTTCCGGTGTTGATTTGAATAATACGAAAACTTAAGAAGTTTCCTGATAATACAAACAATAACACTGTAAGTGGTAAGACATAATAATTATCTTCAACGAGCCCCTGCTTATTAACAAGTATACCTGCCTGCTGTTCGCTATGTGAAAGTACTGCCATTGTATATTGATCGTTTTAGATGGGATATGTTTATAAATAAACAGTTTGTGCGTGCTCTTTTTTAAAGAGGATTGCCAGCGCCAGTACGTTTGTACTTAAAGGCTATGTTGTCATATTTAGTAATTACTTCCATATTGCTGTCTGTGTAATAGTATATTTAAGTTCATAAAAGTATCGTTTTTCTCTATGCTGATATTCGTTTTGGCCGAACCATTTTATTTTTTTTTCGAAATTGAACATTTCACATGTAAAAGTATAAAGTTTTAAACAAGCTTTAAACAAGCCT
>NC_068355.1:196256517-196346517 GCF_020536995.1 Dreissena polymorpha | reverse complement strand
CATTAAAGTCGCCATAAATGTCGCTCAGAACACCTAGGTGAACATAAGTAGTCGCTTTGCCTACTACTTCCTGTCCGAGGTGCCATATGCGCGATAGTGATTTGTAGCTGATCGGAGTTTCATTGTAGACAACGACTTTGCATTTTGATGTTTTGTACAGGTACAAAGAAACAACACTGCATGAATGAAGACAAAGTTAACTGAAGTAATCAAATAATAATATTCTGATGCGAAACAACTTATCATATGTTTCAAATAAGCTAAGAAATGGTTAATGTGCATCTGCTTATGCCTCTAAGCAGGAAAGACTATATTCAAATTACACGTTCCAACATCAAACAGCACACTTAAACAAATGACACACATAAGACAACGGCACACATCAGAGACAATTCTTTCGTACAATACATCCCGATAAATCAACATCATCATTATCATCATCATCATCTGAGCAATATGCGAAGCACCATCCCATTAAATTTGGCTAGGACATGATTTGTTCGCATAGAATTCACATTTAACTAAGCACCAATTTATAAAATTAACTATAAATATTAGTACTGCATCAACAACAAAATTGCGTTAAACGCTACATCAACTTAATAGCTACCCTTATACTACTACTCACCTAACAGTATATATTCAAACCGTTTACAATTTATTCAGATTTAACCTTCAGTTTTCTTTTTATATTTGTTAAAAAGAAGCGCTATTTAGTTGGAATATTGTTTGCTGTTTATTACTTAAATTATTAACGGCAAAAATACTGATACAAATAGTGCTTTAAACAAATAAAACACTTAATCGAAGATAATTAATTATTGATCACAAAAAGCATATAGATTGACATAATTCTCTGAACGCCAACCGATTAATAACGACCTATGCCATGTGATTAACCCTTCAAGCAACACAAGGAAACAAGTTGCTTATGCTTTATATGATAATTATGGTGATGAGGAATATGATGATGATGAAAAAGAACAGAATGAAGATTACAATGATGATGGTGATGATGATGACGATTATTATCATGATGAAGTCGATGATGATGATGATGCTGATGATGATGACTATTATGATGATGGTGATGATGGTTTTGTTGTTGATGATAATTATGATGATGATGCTGCTGCTTTTGATGAAGAAGATGAAGAGGAGAAGAATGAGAAAGAGGGTAATGATGTTGTTGATGAGGTGGAGGAGGATAATGATAATGATGATAATTTTGATAATGATGATGCTGGTGATGATGATGATGATGATGATGATGATGATGATGATGATGAGGAGGAGGAGGAGGAGGAGGAGGAGGATGATATTGATGATGATGATGATGATGATGATGATGATGATGATGATGATGATGATGATGATGATGATGATGATGATGATGATGATGATGATGATGATGAGGAGGAGGAGGAGGAGGAGGAGGAGGAGGAGGAGGAGGAGGAGGAGGATGTTGATGTTGATGATGATGATGATGATGATGATGATGATGATTATGATGATGATGATTACGATGATGATGATGATGATACCTTAAGTAATCGCAAACAACGTCTTATGATTACACATTCAAGTTATACAGGTAACATGTTTCGTAATTGCACGTTCTGGATTAAAAGAACACCAAAAGTAAACAAGTGACATGATAATACAGGCAGCAGATGAAATCACACAAAAACATGGAATGTACATGTCTAGTTGTAAATCAGTAGAGTGATCTCCAGCGTGCCCCTGCTAAATACGAGGTATACCTGTCTACAAAAACATTGAATGAACAAGTCTAGTTATAAGTCAGTAGAGTGAGATCCAGCGTGTCCCTGGTAAAAAAGAGGTATGCCTGTGTGCTGGTGGCTTTGTTAAACGCACTACGATCGTATATTTATATATAATGATAGGATGTGTGTATAAATAAGAGAAAACCATTTAATTAAACTGAATATGTTAATTGTACCATAAATTATGTACATTATGTATTCATTTAACATATGATTGAATAAATACCGTAAAAAATGACATGTTCTCAATATATATATATATATATATAGATATATATCATTACAATTATTACGTTTTCTTGTCAAAATTAAATCAACTCAATCATTCTTTATATGAATTATTGATAGTTTTATGCCTGTAATGGAACATGTGATTTATTTTCTGAAATTCTATGTATTTCGAAAGTATCTCGGTGTTTAATAGTAATAATCAATAGATTGTCTAGACGCAACCCATTAATTAAATAACAACAAACCTTTGCGATATCGATAATTTTCATGTTTTTTTATTTGAGTTTCAGAATAGAAAATGCACATTCCATCAATAAAAATGTCTTCACATATGATGCATGATAGCATTTCTTAATAATCTCTGTTCTAATGTTTGTTTTGTTATGATATGCTATAACTATTTTGCAGTGCATAAAACATAATTAGCATGTTTGTTATCATTGTACTTTCTAAAACCATACATTTCCCATGAACCTAACTAGTGTTTACATTGAGATTACTGTCATTTATGATATTATACATGTTTTCTAAATATTTATTGCAAACGCTTTGATTGACCAACAATTAATAACTATATGCACATCGTCATCAACGAACACTTTGTTTTCACAAAATTCACTTAAAGGATAAAAAGTGTAGATTAAAAAAATATTTATTACGCAAAGTTTATTTCGTAATCGTTTTATGTTCATTATCTTGCAAATATAAAAACAATAATACTGTTTAAATTGTAGAACATCAATGTATGCGTTGGTAATTTATGTGTACATTTCTGAATATACCATTTAAGTGTAAGAACTGTAATGAATTTTGGTTTGCAGTTCTATTTTCGAATATTTCCTATTGTTTTGGTATTTTGTGTGCTAGCTTCATCGATCAAATGTAACCGTACAATACTGCGCTGCTTACTTCCCTTGGGTATATTGAGTGTATGTTCACCTACGCATGTTAGATACGTTTGCCGCCATTGCTATTGAGGCAATTTCTTCGACGTTTATACCGGTTTATAGACCGAATGGTGTAAGTTTTCCATATGTTATTAATGCTATATTGCTTGTATTTTGTTAAGGCAGTAAATCTTTTGAGGTATATTCGTTCATTTAGGTTTTTTCAGTAAATATTGTTCGTACTAAAATTACGTCGTACCTACCCTTTCGACCATTTGAGGCTATTTGTTAGGGTAACTTTCACAGATTTCTTTCGTAACTATATACTTGTTTATAACTTCGTTATAGGCTATTTGTTTTACCTTTTTCAATCAATTAAAGTATGTTTTTATTATAATACATTATTTTCATTGTATTTTACTGAAGAACTGAACGTCTTTTTGTTTTGTTTTGCGGCCAAATATCATATATCGAATTGAATGTGAGAATAAATACTGATGCCAACACATACAGTATTTTGGTTCGACCCGAACTGTTTCTCTATCTGTTTCAAGAACATAATAGTAAAAATTGGCCTACACTTGGCTAGTAGCAGATGGAGACGAGGGGAACTGGACATCGAACTACATCCACGTTCCAAATAATCACACTAAAGTCTCATCTGTAGTTAAACCTGAGGTAAGAAAGTTCATTGGTTGGATGTGAACACGGGTTGTTCGTTCGTTATCTACCAAAGGAACGGCTCTTTATGAAGAGATTAGTGATGACTTTATTAAGCGCTGTTCTACTTCACTGCGCAAAGTGACTGAAATTTTGGATAAAGTAAGTAGTTTAACTTATGATAGTAATGTTGGTGAAATCAATCTTATTGAACAGCAATTACAATAAACCTATGACAGTTACGTGAAAGTTAATACGCATTTGAAGTGTACTTAAAATCTGTTATAAGTAAAGCAAGTCTTGAATAATTACTGCAAACGCGTTGCTTCAGGAAAAAGCGAAGCTACATGCGCTGGAAAATACTGACGAAATTAAACAATCCATAATGACAAAAGTCATGTCAAGCGTGAAACCAAACTATGTTCATGGTAGTGTGAAGACACACAGTTCGAGATCCTCTAGGAGTGAACTCATTGCATTCAAACAAGCAGAAGCCGAATCTGCCAAGATAGCATGCAGTAAGCTTGAGATCATCGTACCGAAGAGATCCAGTCTTAGCATGCGAGGAACTTTGGTCTCGACTTGATGAACGTTATGGAAAAGAGGAGATTCTCCACCAATCATTCACAAGGCGAATTGGATCATTCTCTCCACCGACCTACACAGACTCACATAAATGGTATGAGCTTAGTGACTTGCTGAATGAAATACTTGCCTTGAAAGAAGACAAAGAAGGTTTCTCAACGGCTATATGATTATATGATTCCTCGATTGACTTAGCACCTATAGTAGCCAAGCTTCCAACAAATGTTCAAGAACGGTGGGCAGTCAAGGCCAACGATTACAAGAAGAAACATATCGTTAGTTTCCTTTCATTTACTGCCTTCGTGGAATTAATAGGAGACCAGGCTACTATTCGTTACGATCCATGTAACAGCGCCGGTGTAATGCATTCAGATTCGTTTTGTACAGCCAAAAGAGAGAAAGGTGGAGAGACCACTCAAAGAAACAGTGGCACAATGAAAACAGTAAAGTGGGTCTACTACAAGTCACCAGCAGATTTACAAGTTTTAATGATGTAGATTACACATCCCGTGCAAAAATTGTTCTTGTAAATGTAATTGTTGATAGTAATCCTGTCAACAAGCTTAAATGCTATGCTAGTGTAGATGAACAGTCAAATAAGACGCAGGCAAAGAATGAGTGGTTCAGTAGTTTGCATGTTGATTTTCCTGAAGAAGCATTTCATGTCAATACTTGTAGTGGAATATCCGTTGCAAATGGTCGTTATTGTACATAATTTATTGTATCATTTGTTTCATGACATTGTTTCTTACAGGTTACGTTGTGTCATTGAATGTCCATATATACCATTTAATATGTCTGAACTTTGCACATCCAATAAATTGAGACATACATCTCACCTTGCAAATGTCGCCAGTTCCTTGCTCCCTTATGATCCTAATGTTAACATACTTATGCTGATACGATTGACGTACATAAGGTGCATTGCGGATTGAAGGTCAACCAGTGACATTTCAACTTAATGGTCTCGGATGGGTGGTTGTGGGTTAACTTTGTCTAGGTGATTTTCATGTCTAAAGTAAGTTAAATGTCAATAAGACCCAGGTGGTATCTAAAGGTAGGAAGTCGTTGTTTTAGCCCTGTGATACAGTCTTTTTTGTAGTGGACTCGTGTTTTAGTTATGATCATGTCTTTTTCCAGACGGCCATTAATGAAAAAACACTCTCGGTTGATGATCGGACCTTTATTGACATCATGATTAAGATTATGCACAAAGACAGAAGCGTTTGTTGTATTGCCCCTTTACCGTTCAGGAGTCCAAGATAACGTTAACCCAATAATCGGTAGTTGGCCTTGAAACCTGTTCGGCTTCTGCATGCAAGCTTTGCTATGAATCCTGTAAAAAAGGTCTGTGTGTTGAATTCATGTCAAAGATAATTGGTAACGGACATACATAAGTTGCCCCTCACTTGTCTACTGTTGAGAATTGGGAAATTCAAGAATGCTGGTACTTGCCCATCTTTGTAGTCTTTCACCCGAAGAAGCCCAATCAAATACGTTGTGTGTTTGATTCCTCTGCAGAATATTAGGGAACCTCTTTGAATAAAGTATTGTTCAGTGGCCCCGACCTGACTAAGAGTTTGATAGGAGTTTTGATGAGATTTAGGCAAGATCACATCCCTGTTACAGTATATATAGAGACGATGTTCTATTGCTTTCTAGTGGATGAGCAGCACCGATATTATCTCAGGTGTTTGTGGTACAAATACAATTATCCAGATAAGGATTTGATAGATAACCACATGCGTGTTCATGTTTTGGAAATAGCTCTTCCCTGGTTCAGGTAACTTACGGCCTTCGTAAGTCTAACGTAGAATCAGACCTTGATGTGCTCGACTTTGTGACTAACAATTCTTACGTCGAAGACGGCTTGACGTCACAATCTTCACCTGATGACGTGGTGAACCTGGTAAAGCGTACCCAGATTGATTTGGCTAAGTGTGGTTTGCGCCTACATAAGGTGAAATTAATGAAATAAATCGGGCAATAAATCGCTGCAATTTCTTAGCACTTTTTGCTCACCCAAGCACGTATTTTCAGAAGTAAAGGTACTTTCCTTTCAAATAGAATAATAAATGCAAACATGTTTAAGTACTGGTTTATATTTATACATAACTGCATAATATAGTTTTCAATAACAGAATATGTTTTATATCAAGTATATTAAGGACAAAAAGACAGGACAATGATGTTATCTATCCTTAAACAACGTTATGAGTCTTTTGTTTTTCAAATAGTTAGTATTGACACAAACAAAATGATTGTTTAATTGATAACAAATGGAATAACAAAATTTAGTTTCACCAAAAACAGTCAAGCATCACTTGCCTTGGCAAAACCAACGCTTTACTTCTGTATTAAAAACTTTGTTTTCTATTTACTGCTTTAACAATAATAAGATACTGTTATATAAACCTCTAGGGATAGACATCAGGCTGTTCTCGAATAATACACACATTTGTTGAATATGGGTAATTAACTTTCATCGACAGGGTGCTTTTCAGTTTGGAAAATGAAAATGCTATGGGAAAACGCTTAGTTTTACGTTTGGACGCTGGAAAATGGGCACCATACTTTAAAGAAGTTAAACACTGGCTGAACTAAATGAATTGTCATGTGCACTTTACATAACTATATCACCGTCTTTCATGCTTGTGTATTTTTGGACGCTGAAATATTAGCACTTTCGGTATAAATAATGAAACAAGAACGCAACATTGGTTAAATCGCTATGTGTACAAGATGCAATAATGACGGTATGTGACTGTATGCGTTTGGAAGCTGCTTTAGTTCTCACACGAATATTTTGGTCCATGAAATATTAAGTTTTGCAATTTTGGAAAATAAAAAAATATTGGTTATGTGCATTTAAATGCAATACAACCACTAAATTCGATTACAAATCACATGCAAGTGATACACTTAGACGGCATTCTATCAACATGATAAGATGATATGTACTCTGCAAGAACGTGTTAGTCTAGAGTCGGAAAACTCGTTTATATGGCATCTGTTTACGTAAACATGACCATTATAAGTAAATATGAAAACACACGTTGTAAATACATAACATGACTAGTAACGTGCACGGGTTTCATTTAAACTGAAAGTGACTGTATCAGTTGAAAAGCCGCCTTAGTTTTCTGAAAGAACAAACTAGTCCCTAGTCCGCGAAAACTATTGATTCGTTCTTTTGGACAATCAAAGCTACACTAAATTAACGCACGTGACACGAATTTATACGGCACCTGGCTTTCTCAGCTGTATACCGTAAACGAACGTATTAGAACATGTTCGTGGAAAATTATTGGATTGGGACTTTTGACCAAGGAAACATGGGGACTGTGAATAAAAAACGTACATAAAAAGCTTATTTTGATTTATCATAACGTGCACTTGACTTCATCAGCATAGTTACCATATGATGCATGGAGCTGTAAATACGACCAATCAATTGCTTGAACACTGTTGTTCGTATTATTCGCCGTGTATATTCTCTTACTTTCAGAGGAGTTATTCCTTATTAAAAAACATAGCAATATTTTGTATTGCTTCAAACAGTTTGTAATTTGTTATTTTCATAGTTCAACGGGTTTATTTTCACTACATCATGTTCACATGCATTCATCCAATTTTATGTTTCCGCTTATCAGATAATAGAATAGACTCGCCTAATAATAAATACGTTGAACGATAAAGAACAAAATGATGATTATGTTGATCAGAAGGTTGATGATGACCTTGATGTCATCTACTTCTAGCGAAAATTCTATTATTGGGGCGTTCCAGTATGTGTATTTACCTTCTAATTGTTCAGTCTTCAAATAACTATTCACTATAAGAAAATGTTTGCTGGGGAAAGAAAATGGCTTAAATCGATGTGTGAACCACTGAGCCAATAACATAGCCCATGGTAGGTGTCAGGATACCAAATACTTGACATGTCTTAGGAATCTTATGTAGTGAACATTAATGTTAGAGAATGTTACGTATTTGGAGCATATCGATTAATTAATGGTTAAGTTGAAATTAATAACTGAGTGTTGCAAAGCTCGCCAAACGTAAAAGCAACCACTAACAATTGACAGTGACTCAAATAGTTTATAAAAAGTTAAGCCTTCTTGATTAATGCCATAATACACTATAATAATCATCATAAACAGAAACAACACCAGCATCAGCACCACCATCTACATTATAATCAGCATTATTATAACCCTTTTGGTATCGTTCTCGTTCTCATCATGATCATCAATATAATCATCATAATGACCATCAACATCGTCGTCAGTATCTTCAGCATCACAATTTCCTCGGCTACAATTGTATTATCATCATAATCGATATATATAATCACCATTATCTTCATCTCCACGACAACCTGAATCATATTTATATTTTAATGTATTTATAATATTCAATCCATCAACACAAAACTTTGATCCATCACTGACATCATCAGAAACATCGGACTTCATCATGTTAAGCCATACCCACCAACAAAAACATAGCAACTTTTGCCACTACCACCACCACCGTCGCAACTACCGCCACCATCGCCACTACTACCGCCACGACCACTACCAACACTAAGACTACCACCATCGCAACCACCGCAAACACCGCCACGATCAAATCAACCGCCACCATGCCAACACCATACCATCCGTCACCATTATTGCCAGTACATTGTATTCTCACCACGACCACCGCCTCTGCCGTCATCTCCAATGCCAAAGCCACCACTAACACGATACAATTATCCTCATATATTTATTTGTTTAGACAATTAATACATGTATACCCATTCGGATGGTCGAAGCAGCTCATTTTATGGATTTAGTAAGGTATTTAATCCTTTTTTCAAATCCAGCCGAGAATAATAGTAACAGTAACATGAACTAATAATACTTGTGAATGTATTTTGTAGAAATCATAATTTACATATTCCTGACTACAAAAAATGGGAATTGTGAACATGGATATGCATTTTCTAATGAGCGTGTACCATTTCATTTTTCGGTTTTAATTAGAAATAAGATATTTGTTCCGTATAGCATATCTTAAAAAAACCTCCGATAAATAATGACTAAATAGCAGTTGAAATATATTTAATAGAATAATAAATGGGTACACTGATCAGTATTCACCAGCGAGATGGAACTGGATTTATTCTGATTAAAATTAGCGGAATGTGTTAAAATAAAGACTCTGTTATCAATGCTACAGACGGTTTTTATAGATATCTGGAACAGTTAGGAAAATGTTAAATTATTATTTAAGTTCGAACATGCCTTGTTTTATATTGCATTTGATTTAAAAAAAACGAAACCGGGTGTTGTTCCACCCCGAAATAAGAATGTACATTCTAAATTATGCAATTTGTGTAAAAATGTGTTAGAATATATCAATATATCTAGAAATTATGACTACATGTTACATGTAATTTATATCACACAAATTAAAAAACAACAAATACAGATCCCATGTTCAGCAACTTTTGGAAAAGAAACTGAATGACTAGAAAACAGAACGAATAGGAAATATTTAGGATATTAATGTTGACACCCTAGCTTTATTTTAAATTATTTTCATTAATTGGTTAAAGTTTATGTATAAGTTATTAAGGAAAAACCAGTCCCTTATTTAATTTAATGACATGATTTTTTTAGTTATATAATACAGTTTGAATTATCATTACCATGAATGATTATTGTTAAAAGAATATGACAGTTCTGTAAACGGTTTGAATAAGGAAAGCAGATATATTTTGCTATAAGGTATATTTTAATTGCTGTAATTCAGTCGTAAAAATGAGCATTGGGTATTAATAAACCATATTAAGTAGTCACGTGTTAGGATAGGAATACGTTAATTGTTCCTTAACACAAAATTTGCTATCAATAAATGAAACTACGAATACAATTAATGTAATATAATAAATATGTTGACATAATAACCACACGTTAACTATTGTTATGTATTTTGGTACGGTATATATTAAGTTGTTCGTGAATTAGGTAAACCTCCTTTCGAAATTCGGTAGACATATTTATTAAGAAACCGGTTTCATTTTTCATATAACGATAAAATAAGCTACTGGATACTAAAGGAGTTACAAGAATTCAAAAAGCGATAAAGTCTCAATGACTGAGCATTCCGGAAACCAAAACGCTCAATCAGCATATTTTTATAATCATATAATTGTAAATATTGTAAATATTGTACATCTTTATTAAAATGTGAGAAATAAATTGATACGGAAATGCCACATATGTATAAAAACATATCGCAAACTTTGTTGCTCATGATATAAGGATTAATTTCGCATGTTTATGGTATTTTCCATAAAATTACGAAGCAATTGATGTCTCGTTGACTGACTTTCGAACTCTGCACTTAAAAAAAAATTAGTACCAAAATATATATATATATATATATATATATATATATATATATATATATATATATATATATATATATATATATATATATATATATATTTATATATATATTTATATATACATATAATAAATCAATATGTAACGCTTCGTTTTAAAACAAGAATTACATTTTAGATTCGTTCTTATGTGTGTGTTAAAATTATTTGTGTACATATTTCCGAATATTTTCGAACATCATGACGTCACACGATTTTGTAGTTCTGTGTTCGATACTTGTTAAACACCATACCTACTGTTTATTTGCGTTTGTTTGTTTTGTTTTTTTTTCATTACAAAAAAAGGTATGCGATATAAATATTCTGGCCTAAACGTATAATTAATACACTTGTATGTGTAAATCGTTACATTGCTTTATGGCTGCACAACATAACATTTGAAGAATATTAAAATATTTGAAATATAAAAACAATGTGTACAATCATATTTATCAAATCAAGGTGAGTGCAAAAGACAAACTAATGCTTTATTTACACGTGCATATATTAGTTAACGAAATAGAATTGGGCAAGCTACGCGCTTAAGAAATATATCTTTCTAAAGAAGAGTGTGTTATGAGTATGGACGATGGACATTTATATAAGAAAAAATAAAATAAAAAGTTCAGACAATATTGAAAGGCCGAATATACCGAAAACTTGAACGTTGAGGTGCGAATAATTTTAGGGACTACTTCATTACATAGTGTAAGGTAAGGCTAACCGTTTAACCGTTCTAACCAACAATCATTTGCATTTACCTTAACCTTGCGCTTATGCAAGAGTTCATCATTATTATGGAACTTTGTGTAATAAAACAACTTAAAACATACTAATCAGATATTATTTCTGGATGTGTGTTATCATAATATTGTAACGAAAACTGATCGTAATGAAATCACCATTTAGAACGTTATAGGGCAGCATCTTTTATTTGCAACGTTGAATTATGGAACGTTCGATAAGGCGTGATGTGGGATGCAATATGTCATCCTGATACATCCGTTAAGAAAGCAACAGTTACACACCAAATTCACATATCCTGCGAATATGTTCATAATATCGCAGTGGTTGGTATAAGAAATGTTTCACTGCAAACGCCGATTTGTTATTATAATATAAATCAGAAGATTACAGGAAAGGCTATAAGGGTCTAGATATATATTAAACATAGTTGCTTAAAGCGGACGAAGCGAGGCTTCAGCTTCAGTTTTAGGTAAGTAGGACGCTTAATCAAAACTGTCATGACAGTGACTATACTGGATCTAAAAGGAACGCAGGTTATTGGTTAATGCGTTTGTTTTTTATTAGTTGATTAAAAATATATGTTTTACAAATATCGGCATGATGTCGGTTGCACATCTTAAATAGATATATATAGTATACATCGGGCCGATATGTAGCTGTGTTGCACATCCGATGTCGAACCGATATAAAACCCGATATTGGCCCGGCATTGGAAATGATATCGGGCGAACATAGGACCGATATGACATGTTTGCTGGGTGTCTAAGCTTCATCACATACCTGCAGGAGTGTTTGCCAAATATGTCAGAAATAAGTGCGCCTATTCAAAATTATTTGGAAAATGACTCAGACTGGCAGTTGAAAACCTGTTTTAGTTTTTAAGAATCTAAGTTAGGGTCAAACGTTGAGCGTAGATGCTAGTTCATGTGGACTTGCAGCAGTCTTTTCGCAAAACGAAAAATAGACTGGATATGTATCCCGCGCATTGAATCCAACACAGCAGAGATCATTTCGAATTGAAAAACGACTCTGGCAATTTTGTTTGTTGAAAAAAGTATACCATTAGTTGTATGGACGTGAGTTTACAGTAGACGAGCCTCACAAATCACAAGCCTCTTAATCGATAGTGGATTTCTCTTGCAATTACACAAGTATGACTTCAAGATGAACTATAAATCTAGTACAACAATGTTTGTGTCAAGAAATAAAATACCTGATACTCAGGACAAAGTACCAAAAATTGATATCAATTAATTACAGTTTAGTGCTCATTTACCTTTGTCTGATGAGAAATATAGGGCATTTACACAAAGTATATGAAGATGATAAGGACATGCATGTACATGTATAAAACCCTTGTTTGAGAAAGGATAGCCAGAAAAAAGTACCAACCTTCATTTAACGCTCAGACACAATCTCACATGAATATGTGATACAATAATATACAAATCGTTAAAGGTGATATTCCGTAAACATTGTGCACCGAATATATCAATGTATAGTAGCATGAACAAAAGAGCATGCGAATGTATGTTCTGGTGCGGATTGATGAGAGACGTAGAGAATAAAGTAGAGAAATCTATAATGTATTCAATTAATCATAAAGAGCCAATAATGCCAGTGAAATGCCAGTGATAGGTCGTGATCAAAGATCAGTGCAGATTTGTTTAAATACCAATGCAGACATTATGTATTAACTGGACTATTTTTCAAAATGACCAGAAGTTGAAAAGCTTGATTGTTTATTAAGTTAAGGAAATATTGTCGCGTATCTGAAAAAAAGCTAATTCGGCAATTTTGCTACATTGATCAACGTGTTACTGATAATTGACCGCAGTTCGCTTGTAATGAATTTACGAAATTTACCACAGAGTGTCCACATTATCGAGACCGCGTTATGGTAAAAGTATGGGGCAAAGTGAAATATAAGTTCAAACAAATAAGCAAATGCTTAGGAAAAAGTGATGATCCCAACAAGGCGTTACTAGACTATAGGTATAACCCATTGGGAGGTATAAAGAAGTCACCAGGTCAGCTGCATGTAGGTTGTAGGTTCAGTTAATAATGAACACTCAACACATTCCTTTTTCAAACATAAAATTTAACTGACACACCACTTAAGGTGCACTGTGTTGAATAGCATTGACTCAATGACATCTCTAACAAAAGTAGATGAAACAACAACTTAATTTAGAATAAACGACATGCTTACCTCAATGACAACGTTAATCCGATGTTTATAACAATAAATCGAAACGATATTCACTTCAATTTACTATTATTCCGTCCCTTTATCGAAACTTATTTTAAATCATACTATTTTATTGTATTCCTATCGAAGTTTACATTATGTATGATAAACACACAATCCGAACTACGTTTTACACTCGTTCGATGCCTTAAACAAATAACTAACTTTTATAAAAAAACACGTCCGAAATGTCCTTAACATCCAGCACATATAGCTCCAACTGGAATGTTTTGTCAGAGAAACTACGTCACACGATATACGTTATCGTTTGAGCATTCAATTGCATGACAACTAATAGTACGGAAAGCCGGTACAACACTGTACAATGATACAGGGAACACTCTTTAGTGTAATATAAGAAATATTAAACTCCACTTCGGTCCAAATGGCATTATAGTGACCAGTCAGGCAGACACAAACTGTATATGGACCTCAGCCTACGTAAATATATTAGTGTTGATCAAAACATGTGTTGCTATGTACGTTTAATAATTGAGCTTTTCATAAAAATAAGAATGTGTTATTTAGTTGGTTTTCGATTTCCTGTTTGATTTTCCCCTCAAAAAACTTTTGTAAAGAAAGTCTTAGACAGATAAACCAAATACAAACTATTTCTCATTGAAGAGTGGTAGTGGAGCATGTATATTGTATTTCAATTTCGAAAAGGACAAATATATAATGATATGAGTGTTAAAAAAGAGAGCAAGTAGATCATTGACAACGTGAGAATGATGTATTTCAAAACGCTCAACAGACACGTTTCAACGGCACGAGACTTTATCATTAATAGGTGTCTTGGTATTAGAAAAAATTCGGGGCAACTTGCCTAATATCTATTCTACAAAAAAACGGTATAATAATGTTTATTATTTTTATAACTAATGACTACGCGACGCATAAAAATGATATGTTAATGTAAATCCGCCTGGTTGACAAAAATGCACTCTAAAATATACTTACGTTAATGGGTAAAACACACGTGACAATGAAACATGAGAACTGAAGTGTATAGAGTTATTAACCGCAATAGTGTATACATTGTTTGAAAGTGAGCAATGTAAAGGCACATACAAGTTTCAGTATGGTAGTTTTGCATGTACTCAACAAGAACGTGTATGTCCGTTATATATATATATATATATATATATATATATATATATATATATATATATATATATATATATATATATATATATATATATATATATATATATATATATATATATATATATATATATAGTTTAATACTCATCAACGTATTGGGATGTATGTAAGTCTCACACCCGAATTTTTGGGACAGTTAGGTATTTATTGGGTCGTACCTAAGTATTGGGTCAAGACCCAATATAAATAAGACCCAACAAAATCGTGTGTTTGATATTTATCTGTATGGTTCAATACATGAGTACAGTTTACCTTCTTAAACATATTTATTGGGTCTCAGTTTCCCTATCCGGTCGTGTTATATATAAACACCGATTTCGTGTATATTTTGTATATTCCCGCTACAGTTTGCGCATGCTCAACACTGCAGCTGGGCTGAGCGAAGGTTACGCATGCGCAAACCTACTTCCCTGTATCATGGCAACTTTGCGAGGTAAGAGCATGCTTCGGAAACTATATATGGCGTCCGAAAGATCACATGGATACATTCAGCTAACAAAATGTTCTCATTTATTCAATTTCATGAAATTCCACATCATTAATGGGTACAGTTATTCTGTAGAAGAACACAAGAAAATAATATATGTTTTCAAGTTCCATGAAATGACACAAGTTGCAAATTTTATTTTCACCAGTGGGTTCAGAGGAAGATCGTTGTCAATTGCCTTTAGGTCATTATAAGTTTTCATTGTTCTCATATTTACGAAGTTATTAAAAATATATTTCTACTTTAAGTGAAATAAAATAATAATATAAATATGTATTAGCAAGATTACAGGTTAGCCATGATACAACTTGCTACTTCTAAGTTTAAGTATGTGTGACCTTAAATTGCATTTTAGTAGTGGAAATGTATAGTTTTAATTATCATCTTTTCCCATCACTTGCAATAATACAACCATAAATCAGTGTACTTTGCTTTAATGATAAGTTAATTGAACCCCATGCATAACCCTGTGCTTGTATTTCAAATATTAGCCTCAGGGTATCAATTCTCTAAAGATTTTTTGCCGATTTTATTTAATTTATCAAACTGTTTCAAGTTTAAAAAAATAATTTAAGCTGATATTTCAGGTAAAAGACTACCCTTTCTGAAACTATAAAATGTAAAGAAAACAAGCGATACTAACTTGACCTTACCAATGTTCAAATGAAGTTGGTTCTGTTTATATCTCGCAACCGGTTTGGAACCAATTATCAAATGTTCACTCAAGCAAGCCATCATACATTTACATTACATATTTACACTGACATGTATCCAATGTTATGCCTTAAAGGTGAATCAAAACATCGCTCATATTGTTAGAATCTTATACAACAAAACATTTTGATGACTTATACTGATCTATTTAGTATTATTTAAACTGAATTAACCACACATTTACCTGGTCAAATATTAAAATTTTACTTGGTTCAATGAATCTTCGTCTGCAGTTGTGTTTACGCAGAAGAGGCTGTCAAGTTGGAAGTTTGCCAATACAATGTATTCGTATTGACTTGCTTAAATTAGGACCCGATTTCAAATTAAAGTAACAATCACGCTCAAAAATATAGAATATTTCGTTAAATAAAGCTAACCCATAAATAATCAATGTTCCTTTTAGCAAAATGCAAAATTTCAACGTTAGATGTTGTCTGGTAGAATTGATTTAACGAGATGCAAAATGCTCGTTTTTATTTTTTTGTGGCCACAAATAATTCCATTTATATCTCCCGTGAAATATCCGAACATTTACGTGCGAACACGAGATCGGATACGGTAAGCGTCGGAAGCATGACGTAGCTCTCATGAATAATCATTCTCTGAAATCAAAATGAATTCTGGGTAACTGGAACTTAGCGAATGCGAAAATGGCTTGTATAAATTATGCAAATGAACGCAACCCGAATGAATCCGATCCTGACTAGAAAGCGAAAGTAGATTACATCGTGGAACGATATTTAGATATTAATATGTTTAAAACTTGCCGAATGCTTGTAATATAAGGTTTTTACATCAATGTTACTTGTTTTTAGGGTCTTCCTATTGTAATTAACCATCGTATGGTACTACTTGTTGTCGAATGTTTTTATATAGCATAATACAGTAGCCGTATGTATTGGTGAGCGTGATAGAGACTTTGAACGACTCCACCTTTACTAAATTTTATAATTATAAAACATGTTCAAGAATTAGTTCCGTTCGAAAATTGGTACCCTGAGACTAGTTATTTTGTATTTGAAATTGATTATTTGTATGATTTGTATGAAGATAGAAATGTCCTGCACATCGATATATCGGCTATCCGTATGCATTGTATTTTTAATTTGTATTACTATTATTATCATTGTGGTTATTGTCTAATCATAAATGTTTTGTTACATGATTGAATAGGATGTTAATTTAACGAGTGTATTTAAAGAGAACATTTCCTTTTTTTCTTTCTTAGAGAATAGCCATGGACGGAAATTCCACAAATCTAACACAGCCATATTTGTCAAAAACTACCATTGTAAACTGTGAACATAGGATTTGTTCGCTCTAACGTTTCATTTTACTGCCATTGCTTTCATCGGTGTACATACTTATGTAATTACCTTAAAAAAGTTTCTATACGCACAGAGCTCCAGATAAGGGTCGTATATTCGTAAATAAGAATTATTTTAAAGTCCGTTGCGTATTTATTTTAAAATCTTGCCGTACCATTAAGAATTATAAAATCAAGTAACTAGTATTATTTTTAAATCGGTTAATATCGATTTTTATTGAGTTATTTTTGTGTATTAAAGATAATTTCGGTACTTATATAGAATGGTTATCGGGTTTGTTTAACGAAGCGCATTTTTTCCAATAAAAGCGGCGTGTACAGTCTATCTGTCAAAAGAATGGCTGTGCCCAGAGGATGTCCGTAAAACTGCAGAGTGCAAAAAAGAACGCTTTTAACATATTGTACGCAAAGTGAGCCAGAGTTGAATGTTAAGAAAGACATTATAGAAAAGATCTTATACGATGACATCCATTATTATTTATGTTTATGTCATTAAGAAAAGTTATGAATTATTTTCAAAAACTTAGTAGTAACGTTAAGAATAACATTTCAGAGTTAAGAATTATTTTTGAAAATCTGGTAGTAACGTTAAGAATTTCACAAAACTTTATCTGGAGCTCTGACGCAGAACAAAAAAATAATGTAGACTTTCTGGTATGTCATTTTTTTTCCCCAAAAAATCCTTTCAAGCAGTCCTTCCGAAATACCGTTGATCCTAGGATTTTTCCAATAATAATTTTGAAAATCCGGGAAGATAATTTCAATGAATGAAACAACTACGTTAATTAATATCCTTGCATTATATCGTACTGCTAACAATCAGGGCTTATTCTGCCATTCGCCAAATTAGCCAATGGCTACAAATTGATCTATTTGGCTAAATACAATTCTATTTGGCTACAACTTGTTCTTCATTAAAAGTTCAAAATAGCCTAAAATAGAAGAATTTTGCCAAAACAAGGTGAATTTGGCTTAATAAATTTTTGAGCCAGGGGAAGCCCTGAAAATGTTCACATACTATTTTTACCAAATGAAAAGAAAAAATAAATCAGTAGGCCTCGAATAATTTTTCCAGCGCCATTCATCCCTGCAGGGCAAGTAAGCCTGACAATCCACTCGCCCTTCACTTTAATTTTCTCGCCCTGTTTTTTTTAAACATTTATATTTATAATAATGATCAACCAGAACCTTTGTCTAAATTTAAACTATCATATATGTTTAATTGTTTTTTTTATGCCCCTGTTAGGGTGGCATATAGCAGTTGAACTGACAGTCCGTCTGTCCGAAAACTTTAACGTTGGCCATAACTTTTGCAATAGGGAAGAGAGCAACTTGATATTTGGCATGCATTTGTATCTCATGTAGCTGCACATTTTGAGTGGTGAAAGTTCAAGATCAAGGTCGTTTCAAGGTCAAAAGTCAAAAAACAAAATCAAGGGAAGTAATAACCTTTAAAAGGGAGATAAATTCTAAACCTGCCAAATGATATATTGAAATTTTATTTCCAAACAGGGCAAAAGTGGGCATTGTGTTTGTGACGAAATCATCTCTTGTTTAAATCAAATTGTGGTTAAAGTGCTCAGAATTTGAAAACACATACGTTGCCATTTTTTCTTGATTGCTTTAACTTTCTAACTACATGTATTTTTGTCTCAGTTTGATTGTTTGATTTGACTGTATACCTTGCAGCGTATACAGTACTAAACCAGGTTGTCAGTAAATATTCAAATTCAAAGAGTGCATTTTAGTTAAGTCAATCCATATCATTTTCATGATGAGCCTCCTTATAACATTGAAGATTTAAAGCTTCATTTATTTCAGTTAATACCTGTACATGTTTGCACTCTGAATGTTGAAATGCTGACTCTATGTAGTAAAATATTCTTAATGTGTTTTCAACAACACCATGATAAATATTATTTTTGATTAACTTAACAAGAATAATTACTGCCAAAATATTGATGTTTCCATAAGTTTTGATTGCTTTAATTTTCTAACTACATGTATTTTAGTCTCAGTTTGATTGTTTGATTAGATTGTATACCTTGCTGCGTTTGCCGAGCTAAACCAGGTTGTCAGTAAATATTCAAATTCAAACAGTGCATTTTAGTTAAGTCAATCCATATCATTTCCAAAATGAGCTTCCTTTTAACATTGGAGATTTAATGCTTCATTTATTTTGTTGATAAGTGTTAATACTTGTACATGTTTGCCCTCTGAATGTTGAAATGCTGACTTTGTGTAGTAAAATATCATTCATGGTGATTAGGTAAAGTGCTCTTCTGTTTTAATCCCAGGTGATTTGCAGCAGGTTTTTTATGCTTGGTCCCATTTGGACACAAGTTATGCACAACTTAAAACTATGTTCTTGTAACTAACGCATCAGACTGAAAAGCTAGTTCTTCCTGTGACTTGGTGTTAATTGTACTGATAATTTATTCCATTTAGTTGTGATTTACTTCCAGTTTATAAATTCTAATTTTGGCATTCATTATTTTTACTTAACACTTGTATTTTTTATTATGTTGTGTTAATTCAGACAGCTAAGGAACCTTTGCCCTTATATATTTTGTTTATTTTTTGTCTTCCATTTGACAAGATAAATATTAAAACTTTGATTGAAACCTTCTGATAATGGTGTATGCAGTTTTGTTAGTGCCTTCAAATTTAGGACATATCTATCAGTAAATATTTTAATTGTTACTGAATTCGGAACAACATTTTATCATTATACATCAAGGGATTTATTTTTGTTACATTTTTGCAGTGTTTTTTTATCAGTATGATAACAAAGTTATGCTTCAAGTACTTTAAAGTCAGCATCCTTGCTTTTTGACAATATAGTTAGGTTAATTGACTAACAATTATGTGTATTTAAACATGATTCTACTGTGTTACATGGTTTGAAGTAGGAATGAACAAAATGTTGCGAGCTCGGTTATTGCCTTTATTTCTTCTTGGGTTTGCCCCCAAGTGATGGTGCCAGGCATCAGTGCATGTTGTTTTTTTTTTGCTTTTAATAGTAACATGTGATACATGTATTTCTTATGGTATTGCTTTGGTTTAATTTTCACAAAATTTACCTATTATATGAGGCTGTGCACATGTATTGATTTTCTCCACAAACTATGCTTAAATATGAACGGCCACCGGAAAAACTTTGCGAAACCGAAATTTCGCAAACTTAAGTACCCTTTTTCTTGAAGGTTTGCTTATTTGTGATAAAGTATAAGATAAAAGTCTAACTTGTGATTAATAATTGGTTATTTTTGCTTGTTAAATGCGTTTTCTTCACTATGAACTTTATTTGCAAAGTTGGGGTTCCCATGGGATTTTTGTATTTTCCCATGGGATTTTTCATTATCCCATGGGAATTTTGGTTTCTCCCATGGGATTTTTCTCCAGCTTTTTTTATGGGAGAAAAAATCCCATGGGTTTTTCAAAAACATAAAACACGTTCGTTTGTGCTTAGTTATCGATTTTAAGCATTGTTAAAGCATTTGTGCTTATTTTCGTTCATTTTACTTTGATAGAAAAAAAATCCCATTTTTTTATGGGAAAAAAAAATCCCATGGGCTTTTTTTCTGATTTTTAAAGATTTATTCATGTAACCTTCAGAAACACTACCTTTTAACAAATGATGAGCATTTCTCGCGATTTTAACGCGTTAAATCGTGTTTGAAAAAATAAAAAAATCCCATGGGATTTTTTGTCCCATGGGATTTTTTTGTCCCATGGGATTTTTTTTCCCATGGGATTTTTTTTTCCAATTGGATTTTTTTTAAGGTATAAGTTTCTAAAAGCTATATAATAATAATAATAATAATAATAATAATAATAATAATAATCGTGCTCAATATGATGAATTTGTACTTTTAAGCGACTAACATTTTTATTCGAGCCGATCGTCGAGTCCGAATGGTGAGTATAAGAGCAATTTACCAGTACAAATAAATCTCACTTGTTTAGAGAACGCTACCGTACTATAAAATAATCTTGATAATAAGTCATATCATTTTTCGACAGAAAATGAAAACAGTATCCATATTGATGTCAGCAATGTCCCCTGCTATGATAAATATTGACAAAATGAAAAACCTTGACAATAATTCCGTGTCGAATACGCATTAGATTATAGCAATCAAATTCATATAAGCATTGATAAGATAATATGCGAAAATGGGTCTTATGTCAAATACGGCCAGCGTAGCTCCATTCCATAATGTCCGGTATTAAGTCACGTCAAGTTTCGTGGTCGAATTATAGCATAATAATCATTTTCACATTACGCGAATCATATGAGTTTCCCTACATATATTGTGTTAAAATTTATGTTACACTAATGTGCGATGATGAAAAGGGGATTTCGGTAATTCTACATTCGCCCGCCTAGTACCGAAATCCCCATATTTACGTCTTAAAGGGTCAATAGGTCATCGGTATGAATGGTTTTTGACTTCACATGAATGTTAAGGTGCAAAAAAATGATATTAATTTTAATTATTAAGCACTCTTGACAGCATTAAGTTGCCTCTCAGTGGGGATTTCGGTAATTCTACACTAGAACTTAAACGCGCGCCGGTACCGAAATCCTGCTGTGCAAACCTTCAAGTGTCAACAAAATTATTATAGTGGTTTTTTTTTCATTAGCAACCAGTGACATGTATTATCTCCCATTCGGTTACTTCTTTTGGAAAATAATTAGCGGGGATTTCGGTACTGCTACATTCGTACGCCCAGAGCCGAAATCACCCATGTTTACGCCAATCCCCCATATTACGCCTTAAAGGGTCTATATGTCATTATGTTTGGGTTTTGGCTTTGCATTAATGTTGATTTGTACACAATCATATTAGTGTTAATCATTTAAACACTCTTATCAGAATATTGTTTCCATTATTAAATAGTTTATTAATGTGAAAAATGTGTAAACGAATGTAAAAAAGGTAAAATGTACATTTAAAACATTGGTTACACAAAATTATATGTAAATATAACATGACATAGTAATAATAAGTCTTCAGAAAGTATTTTCCAAACAAATCTGATGAAACAAATGATATCGTACTACCTTATTTACAATATGCTATACACTTTTGCAATTTAGTTATCAATGTTTAATCAAAGCATAAATCAGCATATGTTGCCTCTTAGCGGGGATTTCGGTAATTCTTAACAAGCACATAAACCCGCGCCGGTACCGAAATCCCCGCTGTACAAACCTTCAAGTGTAAAAAAATACTGATTTAGGTTTAAATAAAGGGAACAATAGTATTTTTGGCCACCAAAAAGCACTTCCGCGTCAACAAAAAGATTGAAATTATGTCAGAAACCCAGCTTTTCATTGTATATATTGCAATACACCATCGGCCGCCGAGAGCGGAATACTGCGCTTGGCCGCTAAACAATGTAGATTGCATCAAATTAAATGTCAATTTTCGATTTTATTACAAAAATAAGCACTGCCTTTTTATAAATATGTCAAGCACGTACACTTAACAAAAAAATCGATATATCTTTATGTAATGTAGAAAAGTAAAGCGCTTTATATATAACAATGTTTTATAATGTCTCTCTGGTTGAGAAAAAAAAACTAAACAAAACCATGTAGAACATATAATATGTTTTCATAATTAAAAAAAAAATATTTAATGATGCACGTGATGTTTTATAATTGATATAAGTTCACGTGTCATTGAACGAGTTAAGGGAGAGATGCGAATTAAATTACACATAATTAAAAACTGATACTATACTGTCAGCTTGATTTATAAATTGTGTTCCATCGCGCCAATATATTCATTGTTCCATGAAATTGTGTATAAAAGCAAAACGATTGAAATTATGTCAAAAATCCTGCTTTTCACATGAAATGATCTTTAACACTTTATTTATTCCAATCAGGAAAATAACAAATACAATAATAGGGGAAGTCTATACTGTGTATTAAAAACTTGTTGTGGTGATCCCTATCTTATCCGCTCAATACACATCCACCTGGCTACTGTTCAGAAAAAATTAGATTTACTTCCAAAATAACTGATTTCATTAATTGCTAACTTGTTGTCTACATTTTAAATTAACAACGATAATGGATCAACATCACCGTTGCACAATTATTAAGTTCACAGTAATCTGTACTTTAAATAGAGCCTAATTAAAGACGGTGCTAATAAAGAACAAAGCGTGAATGTGGATATTAAGAAATTAGATCCTTTTTTGCATGACACTGGCAGTATATCATTTTATCTTATATAAATAAGCGACATTTAAGACATGGATAAAATTAAAATAAGACACATTTGCATCTTTCATTTCTTGAAAAAAAAAAATAAGCACGCAGTCACATATAAATAAGATACATTGAAGACACAGAAAAAAATAAATAAGACACATTTGCATCTTTCACTAAATTTTCTTAGAAAAACATGTGAAACTGAAGAAAAACATTTATTACTGAGACATTATTCTAAAAGTCGACTGACAACTTAAGTTCAAAGAGGGATTTACAATTAAATAAGATCCATTTTTGCATGATGCTGGTTGTAGAGCAAGCAATACATTTCTTACTGACACATTATTCTAAAAGTCGACAGGCCACATTAATTCAAAGAGGGAACCACAATTAAATATGATCAATTTTCGCATGATACTGGTTGTATAGCAAGTACATGTAGTCACATATTAATTACATCTTGCATTAGTTGCAATAATATTGTTAAGTGCGCGTGCTTCTGAACGTTGCGTTAAGCGAGAGTGTTGTCATTTTGTTAGTTTTATATTTTGGTATTATGTATGATTATTGCTTGTTTTGAATTTGAAATAAACGCTTTCTGGCAAATAAGCATCGTCTTAATTTTAATACAAATAATGAACATTTGACATACAAAATGTCCAATAACATACCGGCAATAACATTATATTTATGTTAATTTCTTTGCATGTTTATACCGAAATTATAGCCGACATCGGCAGTTAGGGAAATTTTGTGACACACTTTAACACATCAAACATGCATGATAGTTCTTTTTTCATATGATATTCCCCTGGTTGCTTACCGGTGTATTGGTGCAGTTGATAACCCCGCCGGGACTACAGTAGGGTGCTAATACACACGTGTATCGTGTTCAATACAATCGTCTTAATTTTAATACAAATAATGAACATTTGACATACAAAATGTCCAATAACATATCGGCAATAACATTATATATATGTTAATTTCTTTGCATGTTTATACCGAAATTATAGCCGACATCGGCAGTTAGGGAAATTTTGTGACACACTTTAACAAATCAAACATGCATGATAGTTCTTTTTTCATATGATATTCCCCTGGTTGCTTACCGGTGTATTGGTGCAGTTGATAACCCCGCCGGGACTACAGTAGGGTGCTAATACACACGTGTATCGTGTTCAATACCCGATCCATGCTACAACGTGTAAGAACGGGAATTTCGGTAATTCTACCTTTTTAAGCTTGCGCACCTCTAATGGGCACATATCCAAATATAATTTAATTAATTATTTTCCGAATCAGCATCATTTCACTAAACTACATGCAAATTTGTAGGTAGGCTTTCCATGCTTAAAAAAAAATAAACCGATTTTTTCAAAACCACCCTCACGCTCGGCTTTTGTCCAGTTTATTTTCACCCCTGGGGTATATAAAAGTTCCATAATTCATTCAAATTTCCAAATATGGGCATGCAGTTGGTGTGTACAGATGCAGTAAAGGTGTTTAAAGTTTAAACAAGATGAAATAAGTATTCTTTTACAGACATTTATTTTTTACAAATTTTAATCTATGGAATAGCGCCATGAAATGTAAGTGATTTCAGCCAGGTAAAAATTGGGTCGGTTAAAAACAAAGTGTCATAAAATTCAAAATAGTATCATTTAAGTTATATTTTAAACTAAGTTTTTATAGAAACACTATATACAGCAAAAATACAAAAAAATAGACAAATTTACCGTTTACTTTTTTAAATAAAAATAAAAATGCAACATGCATCATTCGTATTTTCAGCAGTAAATTAATCAATTTAGCCATAACGTTGTTTTATTTTTTAAAATGGAAGGATGTGCATACAATTTTCAACATATTTAACAATAAACATAGCTTATGTGCTATATTAAATCAAATTACGTTAGAAAAGAAATAAAACGCGTCGCAAAAAGTATGCGATGTCGGCAGGAATCGAACCTGCGCGGGAAAATCCCAAAAGATTTCTAATTCATCGCCTAACCCACTCGGCCACGACAACTTCACATCTGTGTAACTTTAAATTAGATATATATAAGTAAACAGGTAAAAAGGCTCGCTCGATCTTTGAAGAAATCGCGAAATCGTATTTTTAGATGATAATTGGATCAAAGTCAATATTTATAGTGAAAATAATGTAATCTAAATGAATAAGTTAAACATATATCAAAATTCGAAGTTTGAAAAAAATAAAATGCATCTCTCGGAAATAAGCGATCATTGAAGATCGGCAATGGCTTATGTATGAAGTGAAAAGACAGTTGAAAGTTTCCATTTTGCACGTTAATGATTCTGATAATATGGTGACAAAGGCAGCAGTCATATGTAGTATTGTGTTTGACCGGAGAGTAGCGTGATCTGTGTCGGTGTTGGGCGCTCTGAGGGCGCAATCCGGCTACATAGGTACATAGGAACCTCTAGTGGCTATAGTCCATGGATCGGGTTCGGCAGACAGGGAACATGTAAATTTTTATATGTATGTTTTATATCTTAATTACCTAAACGTATATTTATCCTGGTTACTTATTTACTGAGGTTTGAGTTAGTCGCAATGATTGTAGATACGTTGTGCTATATTTAGTAAGTATTTGGAGGACGAGTGGCACGGGCACGCGCTTTATTATCACTTATGCAAGGAACGCGTTTTGTTTATATACGTATTTTTGATATTCCGATAGGCTTAAGGGAGGTAACTTATTCAAGTAAAACGCGATATTTTTTGCGATGCCTTTTTATAACTCTTGTTTAATTAATTACATACGAATATACAGCTAAATTTAAGATGATTTTTACCAGAAAAAAATTTCGAAGAAAGATATATTGAGATTTTGATATTCCAAAGAATGCGAGTCTCCATATATATTTTCTATTGCAGGGGAGGTAATTAAAGAAATTTAAAGTCTCCGAATTGGTCTTTGTTGTATCTATTTACGTTTATTTTCAAGCTAATGGCGATTAAAAAATTAATTATTATTAGTATGTGCTCACATGGCTATTGGTACGGATATATCGTGTTCATATAAGTGTTACTACATCCATTTCATTTATCATTCAGGTCGGGCTACACAAATCTCGTGAAGAGGCCAGTAGGACCTGTAAACAAACTCTCATACACACACTCTTCATTCATCGTGGCGCTCTCGCATGTCTGAGGCGATATATAAGACCGATGTCATATATAATACTGTATTCGCTGGTATTTTCGGTTGATATGTTTGATTGCTAAGGACGCAATGAATATAGAGTATTTATATTTAATCGAAGTGAGCTCATTGTTGTTTCTGGCGGTATTCAATTTCTGGTAATAGTTTCGCGATTAAAGACGTCGGTTCTCGGTTAGGTGTGGAATGTTCTTATTTGTTAATGTGCCAAGTGCTTAAAGGCGGTTTATCGCACTTTATTAGTCGGCGTTTCAAGAGAATGGGTAATAAATGCAAATCAGTAGGTGCTTAGAAGACTTAAGTACGGCAAGAACCACAACTCACTCTGCTAGGAACGATTACCACTGCCTGTCTGCAGCAGACGACAAATGATTCTGCTCTAGCAGTGAATGTATATACCAGCTTGTAAACGCCATTGGCCAGTCTAGTGTTTATCATTAAAATATGCACATATTGGCTGCTTTCATGGAAAACGAGGCTTAATGCACGTCAAATAAGATTAGCCTGTGCACAATGATAAGCATATGCAATGCGAACAAGCTAATCAAGGACGACAACAGCGAACAACTTCAGTGCCTTCAGCGCTTTGATTTATAATATACATTATGTCCTATGTTATATGGCGTATAGCTACTTATATATGTGCGTATAAAATATGTTAACCGTCTTTATTTTTTAAATAAATGAAATCATACTGAAACTCTCCGAATTGAGGATTTACATGTTTTGATGAGCTGTCAAAGATTATTACAAACAACAATTATTATCTTTTTTAATGCAGACACTTTAAAAGACTGTGGGTGCGGACCCAGGATCCTGCGATAAATCAAACGGAAAGGTACTTTAGGTACTTAAGCTACGTTGAAGAAACTCGGACATTGTTGACGCCCTGTCTTCAATAAATACTGTTTTTGAGTGAGGTAAAACTTACAAATGTATTTGTTAGCCAATTGACGTTTATCGTGGTATTTTGAAATTATTTTTAAAATAACTGGACTAAGCATTGGTTTCGGTAGAAAAGTACTGCAACAATTTCGCTAGATTTGAACACATTTTAACACTCCGCATTATGATATTTTGATTCAATTTTTCATATTTATACCAAGCGAGTTTTCATTTGACCGCCTTGCGGATACAGATCCATTAGCATGTGCTTGTGTATTATAATAACAATTAATGAGTTAATTTACTACTTACAGTATCGTTATTTTCATCAACATCATCGTTTTCATCGTTATCATCATCAACATAGTCATCATCTCATCATTATCATCATCATCATCATTATCATCATCATCATCATCATCATCATCATCATCATCATCATCATCATCATCATCATCATCATCATCATCATCATCATCATCATCATCATCATCAACATCATCATCATCATCATCATCATCATCGTCATCATCATCGTCATCATCATCGTCATCATCATCGTCATCATCATCATCATCATCATCATCATCATCATCATCATCGTCGTCGTCGTCGTCTTCGTCGTCGTCGCCCTCGTCCTCATCCTCGTCCTGCTCCTCCGCCTCCACCGCATCATCAGCAGCAGCATCGTCATCAGCAACAGCAGCAGCATTATCGTCACTATCACCAACAACATCGTTATGGTCGCCATCGTCGTGATCATCATCATCAGTGTCATCATCATCATCGTCATTGTTATCGTCGTTGTTCTCCTCCTCGTCGTCGTCATCGTCATCATCGTCGTCATCGTCATTCTCATCATGAACAATTTCAACAACCGTAAAACCTATCGCTCAGCTCATTTTTGCAGTGAATTCGGATGTTATATCAAATCTTTTTGATTAATAGAGTTTGCTGCTTAATGTATTAAGAACTAAATAATAATGTTGATAATATTGAAAATAAATGGTTTCAATTTTATTTATCCGTTTAAGATGCAGTATTTGACCAAGTCAATTTGTCGCTAAAAGTATTCATTACACATTCAATCCAAAAAGCGTTACGAGTTGCTATTGAAACTATAATCGCATTCCGATAAAAATGGTGTCTGTATTAGGGCCTGTTTAATTTCTACGCTTCATTGCAATTCATAAAAATATTTTTAAGGGTACCGGTATATCTAGACACACTCTGTTATCCAAACAATCCTTGTGATCATAAACAAATAAACAATGAAATATAAATAAAATTAGATGATAAAAAATGGTATCTTCCTTTTTGCTGTTGCTAGTTATCAACAGAGTAGCGAAACTTTTAAATATAAATTATATTCAATTCATAGCACGCTTAAAGATTTGAAGTTTATCTAAATCTATAAGCACAAACATATTTATGTTTGTTAATACAAAGCTGTAGCAGTTTTCTGATTGCGCTTGAAAAGATGTGATTGTTGTTGTTGCATTAATAGTATCATTAGTTTGTATTTCCAGATTAGGTATTCCACCATACATTTTGTTTTTAATCAGATGTCTTATAATTGGCATTGCAATATTTCAATAACGAGTAATCAACACAATTGACTTTATGTATTTTTAATTGTTTATCCATATTATCATTAACACTTGAGGGAAAAATAAGCTGTGTCATTTTTTATTTTTTATTTTACTTATGGTTCAGACAACTCTGCTTTTACTATATGCCGTAATAATTATAAGTTTCCGTTCACTTAAAGATATTGTTTTTCGTGTTGGAAAATTTAAATACGAAAAATATTTAGAGACAAGTGTGTTATGTTTGTTTGTCAATTATTTAATTGAAGTAGAAATAATACATCAGTGTACATAATTTTATTGTGTTGTTCCCTTCGTTCTTTACTTTAAAAATACAACTTAACAGCTTTGCAATCAACTGAAATAACATATAAAAAGTAAAAACAATAAACGTTTGGCTTTCTTAATACGATATCATTTCAAACGCTGTTGGACGGAACCATTGCTTATTAGAGGTTTACAAGGTAATTTACCCAAGTACGCAAATGTAATGGTCGATTGCCCTTAGGCATGATTCTGTTTTATTACTTTAATCCGGTTGTAAAAATACATGACCGAAGGGTCATCAGATAAGCAAAAACAGGGCCAAAATCTGATAAAATAGCGCTGTTTAGCTGACTGTACGAAAATCCGTATGTCCGAAAATTTAGAATCATGAAAACATAAATATTTTGGCTTAAAAAGGAAATGTAAGAAAATTTAGAATGTAAGAGAAAATACGGTGGTTTTATGGTGTTTAAATCGATTAGAAATAGCAAAACCTAAAGACATTATCTCAAGTGTGATTTTCAAATGATTTTATATGAATGTACACACACGGTAAAACTAGTCTATTAAAATGCAATACCTTCATTGGTTCTCATGTTTTTAATATTTATTAAACATAGGTATTTGTGAACACTTGTTGTTATATAATATTGAAATGTACACGCATACTGAACATAAAATCATTAGCATAACGGCTAAGTTGGTTTTTACTAAGATTGCAATAGTGTTTATTTTATTATTATGAATCTTATGAGGATAATTTTGAAAGTATGACACAGAGTATCTGAAGAAGATATATACATAATCACATATGTTGTTGTTGTTGTGGTTATTGTTTCAATATTTTTATGAGTATCATACATTCAATGACGAATAGCTATTAATTTGTCATACAAACACCATAATTATTATTGGATTGCGGAGATTAAACAAATCGATTCCCTTGTAACTGATATAACTGATACATTTTTTGAGCGACAATTTGAAACTAAATCTAGTATTATTTAAATTTGATTATTTTAATTGCAGACTTTTTTTATTAACCCCAATTAATGTGTACACAACGTTTCATTTATTTAAATCGCTGAGTACGAAGCATCAAGCTATTTTTTAATTAATTGACAGTGATCTTTAATGTATGTCATAATATAAATTGAAATCAATCTTAATTAAAGCTTGAGTGGTTGGTTTGTAATAAGTTTTGTAAATTTTGCTGTAGGATATGTATGCACAATAAATACTAACGCTCTGGCATATTGTGATGGTGATATGATTATATATTGCACAATAAATATGTTATTGTGATAATATTGAGGCTATAATTAGTTTTTGAATTAAGCTAGCTAATTTCAAATAAGATACAAACACATCCCAATCCTAAAATTATCAGTAAGTTATAGTATTGTTTGCCTCTAGGCGCATAATTAATTGAAGGCCTAGTTTATCTGTTAATCCTCGCCCCATGTGGTGTCCCAGTGGGTACACTGATATTAATACACGATGTATTGGTCCACAATTAAATCTCTTATAAAAACATGTCTCTCAGGTGACTGAAAAATGGCTGTGTAGATACAACAAATACTACTACAACGGAGACTAAGATAACACATGTTACAATTAATTTGTCTTCCTTGCGTTCTTCTTATACGACAAACACTTCTAAAACAAAAAAGCAAAAAGCCGCTACTGCTACTGCTTCGGCTACTCTTACTGCTACTGCTACTGCTGCCGCTGCCGCTGCCACTGCCACTGCCGCTGCCACTGCCGCTGCCGCTGCCACTGCCGCTGCCACTGCCGCTGCCAGTGCTGCTGCTGCTGCTGCTACTGCTAGTGCTACTGCTACTGCTACTGCTACTGCCACTGCTACTGCCACTGCCGCTGCCACTGCCGCTGCTGCTGCTACTGATAGTGCTACTGCTACTGCTGCTTCTGCTGCTTCTGCTGCTGTTGCTACTGCTACTGTTACTGCTACTGATACGGCTACTGATACGGCTACTGCTACTGCTACTTCTACTGCTACTTCTACTGCTACTTCTACTGCTACTGCTAGTGCTACTGCTACTGCTACTGATACTGCTACTGCTACTGATTCTGCTACTGCTACTGCTACTGCTGCTGCTGCTGCTACTGCTGCTGCTGCTACTGCTACTAATGATAATAATTCTCCTTCTACTTCTCTTTCTACTATTGCTAGCGATGCTTCATAATTTATTTTTAAATGTATCATTTTGTTAAAACAGGAAATAACTGTTATATATATACTGTTATATATATTTTCTTAAAGGTGTAAAGAATCTAAACTTTTCTGCGATTAAAGTTTTATTTAACTGGATTAGTATAGGCCCCATAACAGACGCTATTGTACTGATTTGTACTAAACAACATTTTGTCATAATCAACAGTTTTAACATGCCGCAGTTTCCTTGGAAGTTAACCTTTGATTGGAGTTATGTATAAAACATTAACAAGGTATTTGTTGACAGTTTGTCCTGTCACAATTATATATTAGTTGAGCCAAACGTGTGATAAAGATCCCTTTTGGGGTGGCGATAAATACTATTTATATTGTTCAACAGTGGGAGACTGAGAAAACATATGTTACAATTAATTTGTCTACTTTGCCTGCTTCTTCTTTATATATTTTTCTTGCTAATCGTTTAGTTTTAGTTAAGTAGGTATATCAATTTACATTTTTTGATAGATATTTATTTGGATAGTAATAGTATGTTTTATTTGACTTGACATCATTGAACCGGTTTATTCATTGATAAGATCGGGATCTCCACAGGTGTTTAATCTCGATTGTTAGGTGGGGAGAAGGGTCCGAATGATAATGTTGTCGTCGGCTTACGAATCACATTTCACAAGTTTTAGACAAATATGCATACGTTATAAACCTAATTTAAGTATTACATAGATAATAACTTATCTTTATTTTGATGAACTACGTTTAAGGTATAAAACTATAATTATCTATGTGTTGTGTGCCGCATACATACCATCTTGCTTTTTTTAATTTGATCACAACGGTCCGAAGTCATAAACATTCATTATGCATGGTTGCTAAAGCACAGTGTATACTTACTAACCTATGTTTATTGTTGTTTGCTAGGGTTATTATTTTTTATTTTTATTTTTTTAATTTGGGGGGGGGGAGGGCTTTTATAGAAGATTTCAACTAGTCCTTAAATTTACGAAAAAAAATATTGGTATAGGAAATATAAAAGAGTAATAGACATCTTCATTCATGCTGTTCTATTATGGTGTTTTAACGCATATAATTATGTATGGTTGATGAAGCACATTGTATGCTACCGATGTTTATTGTTGTTTGATGATGATGTTAAGTTGGTGTTGCTGTTGTTGTTAATGATGATGATGATGAGGAGGAGGAAGAAGAAGAAGAAGAAGAAGATGATGATGATGATGGTGGTGGTAGTAGTGACGACGACGACGATGATGATGATTTTGATAATGATAATGAGATTTGAATTAAATTAATGCGCAAAGATTTTTCTTTTTAGCGGCCAAGTGCAGATATCTGCGCTCGGCCGCTGTAAGGGTTATGTAATATTTGCAATCTACATAGGAGTCAATAGCAGATACCAAGCACCATATGCTTATGAGAAACAAAAGCAAAATATTGGCAATCGCTGAAATCTCGAATATGACTTAATCATTTTATTAAATGAAAACCGGTAACTATTTTAAACGGTTATTATATTGCAACAACTTAGCGGTGTTTATCCAAAAGACCATTGTTATAATTACAGGGACGTCAATAGGCCAAACTATTCAGGAAATATGATTTGAGTCGTCAAGGACAGATTTTGAGATCAATGTACGTCCGATGAGATTTAAAGGGAGTTGGAGGCGTAGGGACAGATTCGTTCGAGTACGAGATCATTTGAGAACAAATAATGTTGAAGCTTTATCGGAATTCCGGAAATTTGCGATCGGTGCCGATTTTTCCAGGTTCTTTTTTATTGATTCTGATAAGTTAGCGGCCGGCACGGACATGAATATTAACTGACGAAAACCTCTTCGCTACTTTCCGAAAATCTTCGACATGTTGCAAATATCCGTAATATTCCGCATTGTACTCACCAGAAATTGCAACTAGAAAGACTACAATAAATCAATTAGCAACGGCTCGGGCGGGGATTTACCTTTTATCCCTGTAAGGGACCTAATGCCCCAGACTACCGGCTATTTTTTCCGGAATTCGAACTTGATACACTTGATATCCCTGAATTAAATATTTATATCCGCAATTTTGATCTCTAGAGTGCTGACTGTTAGTATTGTATTTGACTGGAATGACTGTCGATTATGTGTTTTTAAGATTAAAACAAGCTTACGAAGAACTTTGTGTTTGCTTTTTTGTACGCTTTCTTTTTAAAAATATATTGTCCGCCACGGACGCAACAATTGACCAAATGTACCAGATTGTGGTCTCTTTAAAGTGCTATGTTTTTACTGCCGTGATATCTTTAACAAACTACACATTAGTGATCGTGGACGTTTTATACTCTTATTGAATTTGTTTCCCCAAAATATGCTCTTCTATTAGTAGATGTTTAGGTGACGATGTTCTAATTATAGATCTTACACGGCCAAGAAACACTAGATAGGTCTTTGCAAAGAGAGCTGTTGGATATCGTGAATGCGTTCAATGTGGCCTGTTTATTTCAGAAAGCTATGTGCAATGTTTTATGGGGATTTCTATTAAATTGCCAATTGCAAAATTTGATTTAATTCATTCGGACCTACAAGCGGGAAACTTCTTCATTAAAATTCAATGGGCTTTTAAGAAGTTCGTTGAAAGGCCAAATTTGACGTTAAACAGCAACGCCGAAAAAATTGCTACTCAGTCTTATTTATCACTTTTTTTGTAAGATTTACCAGTAGACGTTCTTCAGTGAAATTAAGCAAACACACAGTGCCGACAAATATGGAAGGGTATTTAGGTAAAAATTACATCCTTCTTTGTGACTGTGTCATGATTCTTGATGGTACTTTCAATTAGTATGTAGACACCTTTTCATGCTTGATGAAACTTACATCTTGCCTGATGTCCAATGTCTATTTACATTCTGCTTAATGGTATCATGCATGTGTACAGATGCAACATTCTTGTTCGTTAATTGCATGCTGCATATGTGTATGTTGGTTTGTGCAGAGAGACTTGTGCAATAGGCGCAGTGCATAATGGAATCAAATATTAATGCGTTTAATAAAATAACGCGATGGTAATATGTGAGTTTCACCAAAGCACAAAGCAACATACTATCATGCATGATACAATGATGTCAATTGACAGTCGTTCCGAAATGCTACGGAGGACTACGGAAATTTACGGCGTATAACGGAAATTTTATGTTATAGGAGAAGTTGCGCACCTTTGTAAGATATTTGCTACTGAACCGAAATTAACCGCGTGTTTGTAGACTTAACTTTTTTTTGGTTAATGACTAACCATAATTTTTGTACAGTAATTTACCTTCAATAACCAAAGAAAGTCTATGGATATATTTCAATATATGCTACTAATGCATGTATGCAGAGCTCCAGATAAGACGCTTAAAGTCGTAAAAAATTGAATTAAATTTAGTAAAAAAGTAGACTTAAATTCTGTGCGTACGGTTTCACATTGGAAAAATAAAATAAGAATTCAAAATTTGTGATCATGCGTAAAACTCAATATCAATGCATATAATGTAAACATTTTATCAATGAGTTCCCACTCGTCTAGGCCCTCATTACAATTATGAAATCAACAGCACTTTAACGTTATTATGAATAACAGACCATCTTTACAACAGTCGAAAAGCCGAACGTTTTCCATTATCTGGTCCTTTTATCGCAACAAGTCTGCTGTAACCCGGCAATTGTCATGAACTCTTCTTAGACTATAAACCTTAATGCGGATGTGCCAAAAATTATATTTACCTGAAAAATAAGAATTAATAGTAGACTTTAAGGCTGGATTATTATAGAGTGTAAACCAAGATTTTGCTGAAAAAGTTATCTGGAACTTTGCATGTATGTTGAGAGGAAATCGATTACATAATTTCAAATTTACTAGAGTACTTTTATATTGCACCACATAAAATGCTATAAAACTATAATATTGAAGTGCACATATAAACTTTATTATAGATGGGTAGGTATTTCGTGTCAATCTCTTTCACATATGAAAGAGCTGTTGGTCATGCTGCTTTAAGTACATATAGATGCATGACACAATTTAGATTAAGCAAAATAAAACACTAGGTATTTGCCAAGAGTCAAATATATACGAGCAGTAAGAGCGTAATCGTGCACAGCGAGACTTACTCATGTAGAATTGAAACTCTTATTGCTTTCTTTCGAAATAATTTCATGTGTCCGATCTAATATGCAATATGCCCCGTGTTTTTTTTTGCGGATTAATGTTCCGTTTTAGATCCATAATTAACGAATCCCTCAATATTTTCAAAACTTAACACCGGAATAATGTTCACCGACATTTTTTTCATACAGATTGGATATAAATATTATAGAGTTTAACAAAAAATACATTAAGCCCTGTTCTCCCGGCACACGTGCTAGACACACAGGTGGTTAGCGTGTGGCTATGATAATAATTAGTGAAAACATCTTTTTGAATGATAAATAATCATATTAAAACGAAAAATCAAATTTTCTATAAAAAAAAATCACTATCGTTTTATATATAACAAGGTATCCAACTCGAAATCATCCGAAAACGGGGTGCATCGTTTTGAGCAGCCATTACTAAATTAATTTTGCAGCGATTTTCATGACCCGGTCTTATTCAACGCAGAAATGAATTTCCTTTAAGGAAATGTATATATATTGTTATATTTCTACACATGCTGGGTCAAATTTTAAGAAATAAAGCTATACATAATTCGCTTGACCCAGTTGTGATCGATCAGACCGTATTTATGAATGAAATCTCCAGTTGTAAAGACACAACTCCGCATTGGAGCAATGAAATCACTCTTGTGTTTAAAATGTCAGTTGGTTGAAATGTATGTAAACAAAGGTTTGAAAATGCGCTGGACAGTTAGTTTTGATGCATAATGCTACGGCAAGCACGGTAAGAATGTTTTTTTCATACGTTTTATTGAATTATGGTATCGAGGTTCGTGAACTTTGCAGGGAAAATGCCCTTTTCCCCGTGCAGATTTCAGTCATGAATACTGTCTGATCGATCACAGCTGGGTCACGCGAGTTGTGTATCGTGTTATTTCTTAAAAGTTGACCCAGTATTTGTAAAAATATTGCAAGACATATAAATTTCCAGAAAGGAAATTTATTTCTGCGTTGAATAAGACCAAGATCGTGAAAATCGCTGCAAAATTGATGAAGTAATGGCTGTTTAAAACGATGCATCCCGTTTTTGGATGATTTCGAGTTGGATACCTTGTTGAATATATATTTAACTTATTTTTTTTAAGAAAAGTTGATTTTTCGTTATAATATGATTACTTATCATTCCAAAATATGTTTTCACTAATTCGTATTAAAGCCACACGCTAACCACCTGTAGCTGGACACTTTTAAAAAACACTATACAAATTCAAGTACTTATGCACTTAATTGATTGTAAACAATGACGGTTGAAATCCGTGCGTGGGAATTTTTCTGGTAACCAAGAGCGACGTCAACGTTCATGACAAACCTGTTTATATGACATTTATTTATTGATTTTTTCCAACTTGATTGAAAATTATGTTTTATGATATTTTAATACATGTAGATGAAGTAGTTGTTTTCTCAACGAGGAGTACAATAGTTGTACAGTACTAGACACGAGTACTTGTAACTTTCAGGTTTCTCTTTATACCACAGACATTATATAGTCATAAAATGATAAATATGTGTTTATAGAAATTGTAATTATAGCATGGTAAACAGACTCGAGAAATCTGAAAGTTTCACGCACAGGTCTGTGGCAATGGGGGTTTGGGCTACTTTATAAATATGAGGTCGATATGCAATGCACATCGGTAGATTACGTCTACTGTAATTATTTGGACTAGGGAAGGGCCACAATTCCAACACATCAGCCCCGTTATGTCCTGAATTAAATACATGTATAATTTCTTGAGTGCCAATTGCATCTTACAAATATCAAAAACATTCACGGCAGTCAATTCATTGTGTAAACCTACTGGTCTTCATGGCAATAATGAACGTATTTAGTTTAATGGAGATTATATAACGAAGGGAACTAATTCAGCTTATTCAGTTTACTAGTCAAAATGATTCGGATGTTTTCGCTTTTTTTTCCGAAAAGTAATTTATTCAACATACGGAAAATAAACGCGCGCCACCTGTTGTCATAATTTAGTAACTTGCATTCTGCTTACTGCCTGTTGCTAACTGCCGTTGTTAATGACGCTTAAGGGCAAAACCGATTATGACTGGTTTCAGGAATAATGAACACACACACATTGGATAGTCACCAAGCATGTTGAAACAATCATCAAGTATAACCGATAGAGAACAAGCATGTTGGAACTGTCATGAAGCATGTTAGAATAAACATCACGCATAATGTAAATATTCATCATGAATGATGTAATGTTGCAGCAATCATCAAGTATAAACGAATAGACAACAAGCATGTTGGAATTGTCATAAAGCAAATTAGAATAAGCATCAGTCATAATGTAAATATTCACCACGAATGATGTTACTTTTACCTAAATATCCTTCCATAGACATGTGTTGTTACTAAAATAGAGATTTGAGCATTGGGAGTGACCTAATCATACTGTGCTTTAGCAGTATTACGGAATACCGTTAGTGCCATCGTGGTTACACATTAAAATCCAGAGGGCGAGAACGCGAGAACGCGATAGTACGATGGCGACAATGAGACAATACGATGATGACAGGGTGACAATACGATGGCGACAATGCGATAGTACGATGGCGACTATGCGAGAACGCGATAATACGATGACGACAATCAGACAGTGCGATGACGACAGTGCGACAATACGATGGCGACAGTGAGATAGTACGATGGCGACAATACTACAGTTCGATAGTGCGATAATACGATGACGACAGTGCGAAAATACGATGACGACAGTGCGACAATACGATGGCGATAGCCGACAGTGCGATAGTACGATGGTGCCAATGCGATAACGCGATAGTATGATGGCGGCAATTCGAAAATGCGATGGCGACAGTGCGACAATACGATGGCGACAATGCGATAGAACGATGGCGACATTGCGATGATACCACGGCGAAAGTACGATATGACTATCGCATTGTCGCCCCCGTACTATCGTACTGCCGCCATTGTATTGTCGCACTGTCGCATTGTCGTCATCGTACTAGCGCGTTTTCGCAATCGTACGAACGCATTGTCGCCATCGTATTGTCGCACTGTCGTCATCGTACTTTCGCGTTCTCGCATTCTCGCCCTCTGGATTTTAATGAGTAACCACGGTGGCCCTAACGGTATTTTGTACAGTAAAGTGCGTAAAATCTGGAATAACAATTTATATGCCGAAAACAGATGTTGAAAACCCGACTTTGTTTTATAAGTAGTAGTCTAAATATACAATGAGTTTTCCGAGCATTAAATAAACATATTAAAATAAAATTCATGTTCGTATCGGTTGAAGTTCTTGTTAATAGTAGAAGCAAAGAACACAATAAAACGCTGATTGGGCTTACTAATTTTAGGCAAGAAAAAACACATCGCGCTATTATATATAACATATAACGCGCATCCGCAAAGTTCGAGCGCCCGTCTCGGTGCCGTCGTTTCCGGTGAAAGTTTCGCACAGGAGCTACCGAGTTTGGATATGAGACCACGAATCATGGCTTGACTTGATATATCAGTCAGCGTAGAACCTGACCAGACTGCGCGGTTGGACAAGCTAGGATGGACCAACTTTGGCCGCATATGACATAAGACCCATTTTCGCATGACGCGGGTCATCTGACCTTTATAATGTGTATATAGCTTTGAATGGAATTTGCACATAGTTTTTGGCATGGACTTATTGTTATGTTAATGTGTTGCACGCTTTCAAAAGCAGAGGGCATATATAAGATCAATTATACTACGGAGTTCATTTTCTGTTGCAAAATGAAATGCAATAAAGATTGTTACTCAGCGGTGTGTACAGTATGACAGCGTTGTCTGTCTGCGATGCATTTATACTGGTTCTAAGCTGGCATACTCACCAATTGGACTCAACCATCTGCTCGAACAAGAAATGATAAGTTCTACTAGCATAAACCTTTAATTGTAACTCATTTTAAAAATATTCATGTTATTTATATTATTCAATTTATTATTGAAAATTATAATTATTATTTCCTTTATTGTTGTTTTTCGCATTAAGAAACTTATTCGGCTTACGAAACTGAAAAATCCCATTGGAAAAAAATCCCATGGGATAAAAAATCCCATGGGATTTAAAAATCCCATGGGATTTAAAAATCCCATGGGATTTTTTGTTTTTTTTAAACACGACTAAACGCATTAAAATATCGTAGTTGTTCATCATTTCATAAAATATGATGTTTCTGAAAGTTTCATGAATAAATCTCTCAAAATAAGAAAAAAATCCCATGGGATTTTTTTCTCCCATTTAAAAATGGGATTTTTTTATTACTATATATTTATATATATAATTGGCATAAAACCAATATACAGTCCTTAAATAACGTTAAAATACTTGCAAACGCAAATAAAATACGTTTTTTAAAATGTTCAAAATCCCATGGGATTTTTCTCCCATTTGCAAATTATGGGAGAAAAAAAATCCCATGGGAGAAAAAATCCCATGGGAAAATCGAAAATCCCATGGGAAAATGCAAAAATCCCATGGGAACACCAACTTTGCTTATAAATTTCATAGCGAAGAAAACGCGTTTTTTTAGTGAAAATAACCAATTATTAATCAACGATAAGACTTTTATCGCATACTATGTCTCAAAGTAGCAAATCTTTAAGAAAAAGGGTACTTAAGTTTGCGAAATTTCGGTTTCGCAAAGTTTTTCCGGTGGCCGTTTATGGAGGAAAACAATTGAGTCAATATGGCGGCGGGGGTATCGGAGCACTCCTTTGTCGAAGCTCTAGTTAGCCTGTGAACCTGCTTATATGGTTATTTTTGTATTTGGAAACATTTGATCATGTACTTGTACTTATTTTAGTTCCTAGTTGTTCACAAATATTCCTCGTTTTTTCGTCTTAAAGATCCTAGTATTGTTTAATGCCATGCTTGACAGCCTGTAGATTATGAAGGCCAATATATCATTTTATATACCATCCTGTGTTTTTGAAGTGTTGCAATGTAGTACGTTTTTTTGTTTTGTTTTGTTTTCTGAAACTTGCAAGAAGCTTGACTTTGTAATATAAAATTGAATTGTGTATTATTGCTTTGAGCATAAATCACAAACATGCATGCCAAAAATCTAAAATATGATCTAAAATATGACCACTCATTCCTGGACTTGTTTTGATTTCCGGCATTTTGAAGTGTTCCGAAAACGGCCTTTCAAAACGGGTCATATTACATGGCAATTAACGGCCATTCAACAATAATTGTGTACAATTGGATTATTTTTTCTTAGTAGCATACCGGTATTTCTTTTCAGAATATCTTTAGCTACAAATGTAGGTATTTAATTATTAGCACGGAACAAACACTATCAGTGATTTAATTGCTTATACTCAGTATTATAGTGTTTTGGTGAAAGCGGAACCTCTTATATATACTTAAATTGATATTGTATTACACTATTAGATGCGCACCCTCTGGAAAATGATCACGCCGCGGCTCGTCTAATATAATGAATACGGTAAACGGCAATATATGTGTATTGTGTGAATTATACAACAAGAAGTTGTACTATCTTTTTGTGCAAGTTGTTTTAATCATATTTTGCAAGCTAGCATACGTTTAACATAATTTAACTCTGAAAGTTTGCCATAAAATCCACTTTGTCATTTTTATAGTCCATTTGACTGTCCGATTAATTCCAGGCTGTTGTACAGTAACATTGTTAAAGAGAAGTTTTGTAATTTAAGTTCGAAATTGAATTTAGAACATGCTTTGCAGCTAACAGTTCATCATGTTTGTCAATTCACTGAAGTCACATTCTTATTTGCACAGTTTTTATTTCGAATTATTTAAAACAGAAGTAAAAATGTAAATATTTTTGCTAGATGAAGCTTTGAATTTTTAATAACTGTAAGACGAATCATTAGCAGATAATAACATAACACTAAAGACAAAAAGTGAAATGGATGGGGTGTCAGGGATTTCATATGTTATTGACCTAGTTTGATTAGACATTAACTCGTTTCAGCATAAAGGCAATTTATAGGTGAATGTTTAGATTTTTAGTTTATTACAGCTTTAAAATATGAAGTTATGTTTCAAAGTATGCATATATTATATATAAATTCAGGCACAAATTGTGTACACTTTTTTAAACTGGTGTTGTTGGCAACATCAAGTATTTACTGTAGTATGTTGTAACTGACCAGATACATAATAAATAAAAGCTTTAAGACGAATTATTTAGTCTTTGTTATTATCATTGCATATCATTAACTAAGTGTGAAGTAACTTGATGAGTAATCATTTCAGGGCTTTCAAACATATACCTAACTGGAGACTATTTCAGAAGGTTGTATTTAGTTGCAAGTGTGTATTGTTCTAAAATAAGGTCAAAAAAGATATGGATCACACAAGTACATGTAGGCAAGTGAAAAATGCGTTTCACAAGTGCGTATTATACGGCAAGAATGACACGCAAGTACAAAAAATCACATAAATATGCTTGCGTTGGTACGTCCGTGCGTGTGTCAGTCCGGCAAACTTTGTCTGGAGCATATCTCAAAAAGTGATTGAGATACAAACTTGGAACTTTACGAGTAGATAGACCTTATTGAGGATTGCAGTGCACAAGAACCATAACTCTTGCCATCGTATTTGTTTCAACACCAGTCAATAATTGTATAATATATCATTATTGAGTCATCATTTGTATACCGTCATTTGGTTATGTATATACCATTACTGGGCTATCATTATATACTAATATTGGGTCATCATTTTATATATCATTACTGGGTCATGTATATACCATTATTGGGTCACATATATACCATTATTGGTCCATCGTTTTATATACCATTATTGGGTTATATATATACTAGATAGATAGATAGATATATATATAAATAGATAGATAGATAGATAGATAGATAGATAGATAGATAAATAGATAGATAGATAGATAGATAGATAGATAGATAGATAGATAGATAGATAGATAGATAGATAGATAGATAGATAGATAGATAGATAGATAGATAGATAGATAGATAGATAGATAGATAGATAGATAGATAGATAGATAGATAGAAAGATAGATAGATAGATAGATAGATAGATAGATAGATAGATAGATATAAAGATAGATAGATAGATAGATAGATAGATAGATAGATAGATAGATAGATAGATAGATAGATAGATAGATAGATATAAGATAGATAGATAGATAGATAGATAGATATATAGATAGATATAGATAGATAGATAGATAGATAGATAGATAGATAGATAGATAGATAGATAGATAGATAGATAGATAGATAGATAGATAGATAGATAGATAGATAGATAGATAGATAGATAGATAGATAGATAGATAGATAGATAGATAGATAGATAGATATCCCTTGGATACTATTTTTAATAAAGATATTAATGGCTCAACATATCTTTGTTAAATACGTTACAGACCATTATTAAAGTCATTTAAAAATTATTTGGTTTGTTATGCATTGTAGTTTGGCAGAACGTTCGTATTTTAAAATGTATCGTTATCATAATCTTCATCATTAAACACAACAAAAACTATATCATCATCACCATCGTCATCATCTATGTTTTTTACGCAGCATCACACTATCAAATTTTACGAGCACTTGATTATTTTGAACACTACTAGCATTAAACTAAGCTACACTTTATAAACTATACATCCAAGTACTATATCAATCACAACACAAGTAAAATACTAGGACGGTTACTAATCTAGATAAAGTCCTTCTGCTATTAACCTAACAGTATATTTCAAAACTGCTAATAGTTTATTCAGATTAACCTTTACACTAAAAAAAATTACCTTCATTAAAAAGAAGCGCCATTTAGTTTAAATATTGTTTGATGTTAAGTTATACATAATCAACGGTAAACACAATCAGACAAAATGTGTTTTACATCATTAAACAAATTAGAATGACATACTATACATATTTAATGATTTTGATTCAATCGTATTACATAAACTGAATGTATTTTCACCAGGAAGCTTCAAAAATCACTATTTTTAAATGCATGGACGAAATGTTCTTATTGTGTTAAATAAAATATTGCAGGAGTGTATTTTATTGATACCAACTAGTTATTGATATATTTTTATTTCACACTGTAACACAGTTTGGTTGTTATTTCTCATAAGCCAACTGATTTAAGAGGGTAAACAATGCATTGTAATACTTATTTAAATACAGATATATCTTAAACAATGAATTGAGTTATTATGTCACACATACACTCCATTCCACTGTTGTACTCACTAAACAGGTTCCCAAATATTCAGGTGCGAAAGTGATATGAGTAGATACTTTGCAGGGCTCTAGCGGGCATACGTTTAAGTTAATTGCGGCGCAAGTGTTAAATAAAAAAACATACTTAAAGGCTTAAAATCTCCGAGTATGTGAACAAATTATTCAAACTATCAAGGTTCACAGGTTCACTTGCTCATAATTCGTTCCACGACTCTTAAGTATAGGATTGTTAACTGTTTTAAAAGACGGGTTACTTTACCATCCTGTGTATTCCCCATTTGTAAGGGGAAAACTAATATCTTGAAATATGTTATTTCAATAGTTATAAAAATATATTTAAAAGACAACTATTGAGCAATAATATGTATAATATGTATACAACTAAATCAAGTTAATTGATGCATGCATGCAATAAAATAAAACTTTTTCTCATTAGAATGTGTTTACCCATTACAAAAATACATTTTAACAATATATTTCAAACGAAAATTGACACATGTGTAACAATACTGATTAAATAAACTAACAAATAACTATAAATAAAAAGAATTCTTAAATCAAGATAACATATATCGAAATTTGTTCCATGCATTCAGTTGTTAAATATACCATAGAACAATAATACAATCACAATGAACAAAGAAATCCGATGATGAAGGGTAACACTCTAATGGCTAATCGAAAGGCTATTTGTTTACCTACAACGTCCATAAAACAATACAGATATTTTAACGCGATGATAATCAGTTATTTATCACAAAAAGCATCTATCCAATAATTGTTTCGTATATAGGCATATTTAAATGATAAAGAATACTTAATTTTGCAAATTTCGGTTTAGCAAAGTTTTTCCGATGACCGGTTTTAAAATGAAATTGTATTTAAAATAATTAAATAACACCTAAATATTTCTTTAAATACTGTATTTTTTATTTGAGAACGATCTGAAGTGATGCATCAATGTCAAGCAACTAGGAAACAATTAGGAAATTATAATTTCACATACATTATATGTACTGCGTTTGAATTCTGAAAACAACTTACAGTGAATTTAGGTTTGTCAGTCCTTGTAATGCATCCGCAGGAAGGGATGCGATAGAGTTGTTGACTAAATGCCTGGAATAAAAACAAAGTTAACTGAAGTGATCAAATAATAATATTCTAATGCGAAACAAATAATCCTATATTTCAAATAAGCTAAGAAATGGTTAATGTGCATCTGCTTATGCCTCTAAGCAGGAAAGACTATATTCAAAATTACACGTTCCAACATCAAACATCACACTTAAACAAATGACACACATAAGACAACGGCACACATCAGAGACAGTTCTTCCGTACAAAACACCCCGATAAATCATCATCATCATTATCATCATTATCATCATCATCTGAGCAATATACGAAGCACCATCCCATCAAATTTGGCGAGGACATGGTTTGTTCGCATATAATTCACATTTAACTAAGCACCAATTTATTAAATTAACTATACATATTAGTACTGTATCAACGACAACACAATTGCGTTAAACGCTACAACAACTAAATAGCTGCCTTTATACTACTACGCACCTAACAGTCCATATTCAAACCGTTTACAATAAATTCAGATTTAACCTTAAGTTTTTTCTTATTATATTTATTGAATAGAAGCGCTATTTAGTTTGAATAGTGTTTGCTGTTAATTAATTAAATTATTAACGGCAAAAGTAATGATACAAATAGTGCTTTTAACTAATAAAACATATAAGCGAATATAATTAGTTATTGATCACAAAAAGCATATCTGATGATGATGATGATGATGATGATGATGATGATGATGATGATGATGATGATGATTATGATGATGATGATGATGATGATGATGATGATGATGATGATGATGATGATGATGATGATGATGATGATGATGATGATGATGATGATGATGATGATGATGATGATGATGATGATGATGATGATGATGATGATGATGATGATGATGATGATGATGATGATGATGATGATGATGATGATGATGATGATGATGATGATGATGATGATGATGATGATGATGATGATGATGATGATGATGATGATGATGATGATGATGATGATGATGATGATGATGATGATGATGATGATGATGATGATGATGATGATGATGATGATGATGATGATGATGATGATGATGGTGATGATGATGATGATGATGAAGAGTAGGAGAATGAGAAAGAGGATAAGGATGATGTTGTTGTTGTTGATGATGATGATGATGATGATGATGATGATGATGATGATGATGATGACGATGATGATGATGATGATGATGATGACGACGACGACGGCGGCGACGACGAAGACGATGATGATGATGCAGTTGATGATGATTAAAAGTGCGAGCATTCGCTGATTGCAGTCATGCATTTTTCAAGGTTCAAGGTTCAATATACAAGTGAAAGCATCGCTATTCTTGCTTAATTACTGGACAAACATCCGCCACATGTTGGGAACTTGGGGGGCACTTTGGGTCACTTATGTTTATGACACCCGTTTGGGTTATTTTAAAAGGTTAACCAATGATAATCAAACGGTGCTTACTTGTTTTTACAAGTAGCAATTCACCTAAATATTGTTTGTGTATATTCATGTTTGGCACATTGATTTCATAACTTCAAATGCTTTATAAGCGAAAAGAATAACAATCTTATGTTGTTGTTTTTTTAAATAATATTTATTATAAATAATACAATTGAGGTAAATGTTTTGAAGATTTAAATGATTGTGGAAATTACAGTAATTTTCAACATAATTTGTATAGATCAGCGTTATGTCAACCACCTTTTGTAAACTTGTGGTCGGAGTCTGTCTGCAAATAGCATGTGCTTTTGATTTCCAATTTCATATTCTTTTTTTACCCGTAAAATGTACATTCACAATAAACAAATAATTTTTGCAATTTCAAACTGAATAATACGATATTCGCTCTTAATTTTCGTTTTTTTGCAAGAAACTTTCTTGTACATAAAGAAAAACAACAGCATTCATTAGCATTTAAGCATATGAACTTTGATTTTGCTAAAACAGATAAACACATGTAGCGCACAAAATAAAATAAATGAATATAAGGAAGTGTCAATATCGAGTTGAAACAGTTATAATAGGGATTCTTCGCAGGAAACGGACTCGGGAGTGGCTCAATAAGCCCCAGGCTTTCTATGCAATCAAGCTAAAAAATATCGGTTGTATTTAATATAAATATTCGTTGTATAAAAATATCCTGATTTAACAACTTAAACAGAATCATGAATAAAATAAATCTATCTAGCTGTGTATTGTCTACTGTAATGTTTTACAACCTGTTATCATTTGCGCTTCTAGGGTCGTTAAGTACCGCGACGTATATTCACACGTGTATTGATACCCTAACTTCGTGAAAAACGCTTTCCTCGATATGACATATACCGACTCGGCAGTAATCATGTGTATTTGACGAGATTTGACAAACTGCTACGCCCCAAAAAACGGCGACCCCATAACAAATATGAAGTTCTAATTCTGGAATAACGAAAGATCGGCCCAGAATAAACAATTGACCAATTAAAACAACACAAATGTATCAATCGGACATTTCAGTACGGCGCGCCCACCTGTTGATAAGTATTGTGCTCGCATTGAAGGCAATAGTCTGTGCCTCGTGTACAATGGCATTACATCACGCGCTGTTGATAAGTATTATGCTCGCATTGAAGGCAATAGTCTGTGCCGCGTGTACAATGGCATTACATCTCGCGTTGTTAATAAGTATTGTACTCGCATTAAAGGCAATAGTTTGTGCCTCGTGTGAAATGACATGACACCACGCGCTGTTGATAAGTATTGTTCCTGCATTGAAGGCAATAGTCTGTGCCACGTGGGCAATGAAATGACATCACAGGCTGTTAAGAAGTATTGAGCTCGCATTGAAGGCAATAGTCTGGTGAACTGTATCGAAGACATGCATTTTAATTCGAAACTCAAACTACGAGCACCAATTATTGCAGTCGACTATAGCATTGAGCCCGCTATCGTTTCGAATAAAAGTTTCATATGGTTAAACAATCTAACAAGAAATGTACATCAGCAAATTTTCGAACATATAGCGAAAAACAAGTTGTTTCGTCCACAATTCATAATAACTGTCAGTGTGCTAGATATAATTTAGCGTTTAATGATGATTAGTGTGATGATGGTGAGGACAATTAAGAGAATGAAGACGTGAAAGATAACCTTAAGAACATGATTAAGTTACAGTACCAATAACAGTGATAAGTCCACAATGTTTACTTAAAACACTGATCGAATTGTCGGAAACATAGAAACCAATATGATCTCTCGAACACTTTTTGAAAACAAAAGTTGAAGTGTGTAAATATTGTGATGATATATGTACTCAAATAAACCAATATCATACTCAATCATGAAGAAGTTGAAACTTGCTCAGCAAGAGTGTTCATAAAACATGCAAAGAAATTAAGTTTAGAAGTGTTCACTGATGTTATCATACATGATTGTAGTTGACAATTTGAAATATGATAATTAAGTAACCATTTTTCCCAATAAAGGCAAACATGTGGCGTTGGCTATTACGCGTCGGACAATATGGGAATTAATACGTTATTGTCCGACAGGTCACTTATTATTTTTATATTTTTGGATAAAGTGAACGAATTTTCTACGCTCAAATGTAAACATCCACGTAAATTGACAAATTTTAACATACCTACATTCTATTTGTAACTCCGGTTATATTGTTATTGTCGAGTTAAGAAGAGCATCAATGAATGACATTTTTCTAAGTTTGTCTGGCTATTCATTCGAGACAGACGGTAATGCCCTATGAGAATGCTTTTTTTTAAACGCACTTAGAGTAGTCTACCGTCTGACATTCCGCGACACAGTGTGTTTGATGACTTCATATTGTTATACCATGTACACACCATGTTTATCTCTAGTTAATCATAAAAAGTGTATAATTGAGTTTCATTTAAAACTTTTATTTTTAACAAAAATGAAATGTCATGTTCGCGTTAAATAGTGGCAGAGTAATCAATATTCAGAAGTTTGAAATTCATTAACCAGACATTGAACACACTGTTGTCATATTTGAAGCATGAATATGCCATTGAGAAAAACCGTTGCCTTGATAGATTCACGCTATCGATGAATGTAACATTAACTCAATAATTTATTCAATATAAAACAAAACATGAATTAGATTTATTCAGTTATAACTATCGACGCCTTTTTATTTGTTTTAATAAGTCAATAGGACTTTTAAGTACGTATAGTATCAAAGGAATATACAAATAGTAGTATATTTGTTACCCTTTAACCAAGTCAAAAAGATCATATAATAATAAATATATGTATAATGTATGTGTAAATTAAAACGTCTTCCAATAAAAGTTATCTTGTTATTTGTAGAAATGGTATTTTTGGCCAACACTTTAATCTTAGAAACGGATTACATTATATTGAAACAATGACTCACATACTCGTATAAACATATCTCCTGTAATTTCAGAGAATAAAGTGTTTACAGTGGAAATAATATTTAACAATAAGACCATTTATATTTGCATTTATCATTTCGTCATGTTCTATGATATACCGATAAAACCATAATGATAACCTGTTTCCACCACACTTAACAGAATGATTGATTTTGTATATAACTCCATGCCTTTATATGTACTATTGAACGAAGTGATACGACTTAAGGTTGTATGATGGACTTTGTATAACATACGTTCTTAATATTAAGAATATATACGTATTTGCATTAGTGAAGGTGCACCGGTATTAGTTGATTTTCATTTACGCTCTTTTACCTGATTTTTAACATTATCGTAGTAGTGTATATAGTATTTGAATTGAACATACACATACAATTATATTTTACGAAAAGTTTAGCAATTAACTCGCAAACCATGAATAATGGCTAAAACATTACACAACTAAGTGGAACGATTTAATATCTGTGCAGGTCTTTAAACTATTAAGAACTGACTACTTGAATGTATCATTATACGTTTGTTTGGAATCACACAAACAGATAATCGTGAACGTTTAAGATTTGCCTTTATATCTTACTACGCGTTTTAATGCAGTTCTGCGTTTAACTTTCCCCGGTTAAAACAGGAACCGCAACCAGATCCTCATTCATAACACAAACCGAAAAAAGGAAGAAAGATTGTCTGACAAAATTATTCATTTATATTTATCAATATTTGCAACTTTTTGAACATTTTGTTGTGTAATTGATTTAGCGTTCTTGTATTATATTTATTAAGCACATTGCCAATGTTTCAGGGTCCAAACTCTCAACACGGAAAACTCATTTACTATAATCGAACTAGTTATCTTAGAGTATACAAGCACATATTAAGCTAGTAAGGTCACGTGGCGTCAAGTTTGGCCTTTGTTTGTATTTTTAATGTTTGCAAAGTAAGCAAGACTTTTCACCGGAGTTTGGACTAAAACCCGCTTGTATTTAGCTATTGGTTTAGCTTTTGTTTTAATGTACACTACCCCGTGTTTAAGTGTCAAAAAGTTCCAACCAAGAGTTGTCTCAGACTTTAGACTTATACGTTATTGTAGATTGGATTAGCATTTTACAATCTTATATAATAACGTCTAAATACATTTATCCCATTTTCACCGCGACATTGACGGTATAACACGTTGTGGAATATACTTGCTTGTATTCAACACTGCGGAATATACCTGTCGCGTGCACGGACTACTTTTTAAATGACGTCATGCGATATGCGCTAAAATTAAGTCGATGTTGTTTGGTTCATTGATCGAATTTTAAGGTCACCCATTAGAAGAAAATGTGCATATTTTGCAGAAAAAAAATATATATGACATATTCACCAAAAGAAATGTTGAAATAAAATATAAAATTACACGATTTTTGTTTTGTTATTTTTTTATTTATATTTACTTTACCACTGAATGATTTTTTAATAAGAAACAAAGTCGACAAATTTAAACTTCAAAATTATACGACCTTCAACCTTTAAATCTAGTCATATGACATAATTTTTCGCCATCCGTATAATGAATCAGCTGATTGATGGCGTCATAAAATGACATACTTATTGCGTCATTTTCCCATTTTTTTTTACGAGTTATTATACACGCGACGTATTTCACATGCTTTCTACATGTACTGTATATCGACATATCTGAATTGTCAATTGATCACACTTTCCTTATTTCGCGTAATGTTCATTGTTTATAACCAAAGCATATACTTTTGGCATTTAACTTAAATATTAAGAATGCACAACAAGCCATACACATATCGCACAGTTCATGAATAATCTGCTATGTTTGCTTTCCTATTTAATTCACGTTAGGCACAGAGCTGTGTTAAGTATAAGAGGGTAAAAAAGCACCACACTGGAATTGGGAACGTCCCATTTTGTACACGGGTATTTTCCACTCATTTATCTGTTGTGTTCTGGTATGTTTTCCATTCTTTGTGTATTTATATATTAAATTATTTTCTCGTACAATAAGGGCATTTACCATAGATAAATAAAACATTGTGCAAGTTTAAACATAATTATGTTTGTATGCAGAAATCTGCAAATGCAACCGAGTTTACCAACGGCTATTATTAGATAAACTGCTCCTGTTCATTTGAACAGCAGTCATGTAGAGTACATGACGTAGCGTGTGACGAAGAAGAAAGTTTATCGCGTTCATAAACTCATTTGAATAAAGTGATGGAATGGCATAAGGGTCTTTATTTAACTATGCTAAAATAATTATTAAAGACCCTAGATGCAAAATCGTCAATTATTGAGTTAAATGGATTATTAGATGGATTTTAAAGGATAATTAGGCCTAAAGGTAAGATACTAGTTCTTACGTGTTTTGATTTTTGTTTGTACTTTTGTCGTTCCCTGTTCTCGGGGAAATGATTTTAACATGGGCGCCATTGATGCATCGGATCACACACGGCATAACCATAACATTATATAAAAAACGCGTTCTGCGCGTTCTTAATTTCGTCGTCCGAAGTCGGAAAACGTATTGCCCTGTATATTCGGTCAAATAAAGTGTCAGTCGCTGCAATTGTCTGTTTACTCGTCAAAATTGTCAAGGTCTTCGATAGCTAAAGAAACTTCAGCGTTCAGTTTATTTAGTATTGACAGACCTGTACAAAGTCGCGCCAGTCAAAAATCATAAAAAGCGACATTTAAAGTTATGGTAGCCAGACATAGGTCGTCGATGGTGTACATGTATGTTGACATCGACAACATTTTGTCAGGAACAATCGCCGCTTGCTGAAATAATTCGCGTTCAGAATAAATCTGCCAAGAGTCTGCCAACGCAAAAATCATCAAAAGACTCTAAGGCGGCAATTTATATTGACTAAATCGCCGCCATATTGGATTTTGATCATTTTCTTTCGAAAATAAAATAAATTATAGTAAAGTAAAATCTTCTTTTCGCGGTCGTAATGTGTTAAAATTCGCATACTGCGTAAAATTGAATGTAGGCATATGGTGATATTTTTACTTGTTTTACAGTTTGTGTGTGAATTTTTTAAAGACTATTTTGCGTACCAGAACAAATACATGTATATGACTACGCATGGTTACATTTGTTAGATTTTAAGCGCTTTTATGACTGAATTAAAATTATTGTTAAGGTTATTAGATCTATTTATGTTAACTGTCACGTTGAAAAAATCAAATGGGATGAATAGAATACTAGGATTAGCGTTGAATACAGAGAAGTTTATGTTGCTCGGCTCGAACACCGAAAGCGCTCGCCAAGGCTCGCGCTTCCGGCGTTCTAAGCCTCGCAACATAAACTTCTCTGTATTCAACGCTAACCTAGTATTATCTATATCTTGCACGTGTCTATTAATCAAATTAAATTGCAACGTCTTTATTTAAATTGTAAAGTACAGCGATGATGTTAAATATCCAAAAGGCAAAAGCAAACGTTTTCCTGGAATATGGACTAAAACAGGCTTGCAGAGTACGAAAGCACCTGTGATGCTGATTTATTTCTATTAAACTGAAAAACAAACACAAACAAAATTGATTATTACGCATGCAAGTGGTCTCACTGTAAAAAATGTTGCGCAATGTGTGCTTTTCCTGGTTTTCTTGTTTTTGATGATCTTAAATCAAATACCAGAATAATAAGAATATATACGTTGTGCTTATTAAAAATGACCTGCATGCAATCATGGCATTTTTATTCGAACACAGGATCCTTTGTTAACAGAAGGGACAGTTTATAATTATAAATCGCATGTCTGGTTGGACAGTAAAATTATCAAATTTCGAATACCTTACTTTGTAACCCGAATCAAACAAAAAATGATGTATTTTTCTATTCATAAGCAACACATGTTGTATTATGATAGTGTTATTAAGTACTTCAAGCGAATAAAGGTATTAAAAAAAGCCTGTGTAGCAGGTCATTTTAAATAGCTTTCTGTAAATTATTTCCAGGCTCAACGTGTAATTTGAATGTTTTATCAGCACTTTATTTATCCCTTTATATATAAACAAAAAAAGTATTAGAATGTTCTCCATAATGCTTTTAATATATGTAAACAATTATTATCTTGAAAAAGCCTTAAGTGTTACGTTCAAATGAACGGGCAGGAAAACGTCGCATAAGCATGTGTACATAATATTTTTAAATATGATTTTTGTACGTAGGCAAAGTTTAAAAAACGGAAACAGCGTTTCATGTATTTGCTGATTGATTCCGTAACTTATTGCGTTTAATCAAGCTTTGAACTGGATAACGATCACTTAAAATCCCAAGTTTTAAGCAATTGCAAAAAAAAATAAAAATAGAGTTATGTACAGTAATTGTCGTAAACATAGTTGATTCATGAATATATGCTATTATTAATTTGTTGTAGTCAGTCGGTCGTACAATTTTTAAAAACACTTTAACTTTAAATATGTGTGGTATTAAATGTATGCTTGTGTATTCAAAATTTAGTTTGAACATATATATTTAAGTTCGATTGTATCGAAAGCCAAACGTCAATTGAAATCTTCTTGAGTCCATTTTAGTAGAAACAGTACTGATTGTCTTTTTGGAAAGATATACGGAATACATGGTTGGTACCGAGCCCGAGAAAGTTTATCAGGAGAGGCTTAGACAAAGAAAATAGAGCGAGCTTTAGCGAGCCCAATATTTTTTGGACCGAACCGAAAAAACGTTCTCCATCTCGGAACCAACCATGAAATATATTTATCCTGCTTCATGCCGTTGACACATTTTATCAAAGACAAATGAAAATTGACATAATAATATAATTATTCTTGTCGAGCCTCCTACATGTCCACAACATTCCAGGCGACCGAGTAACTACCGATTGTGTCAGGTAAAAAATAGTTCCACTTTAAACAGTTCCTTTTAATACTTTCCTATTGAAAATATGAGAAGAAATATAAAAAAAATCGATAATGTGATATTCTTCTTCGTAAAAAATGAACAGAGAAATACAGCAGCAAAACAAAAACTAAATTTTATTAACCTTAATGGCAACTTAAATATATTGCTTATAACATTATTTGTACAACGAAATACACATCCATTTTCTGTTCTTCCATCCCTTTAACAAAATCCTTTTTTTGTTTTTTCATCCCTATTATCGAAATGTATTTTAAACCACTCTATTGTTTGATAGCGTCTGTATCGAATGCTAACCACTCTGACCGAAACCCCGATTTACAAAATCGTAATCCTGCCGTAGCGAATTATTTTATTCCCATCGAAGTAAACAATTATGAATGACAAACACACTGTCACAATCCCAAATACATTTATAATTCGTTCGATGCTTTAAAAATATTTTTAAAATACTGTTAAAACCACCACGTCAAACTTATTGTTCATAAAATCCTGAGAGAAACTAGTATCTTTCGTCTGAGAAATGACGTCAAACTAGATACGTCATACATTTCGTAATCAAGTAAATGAAAATGATAAATACAGAAAGCTGGTTCTGTAATATATTTTAAAGAAGATAAAAATGATGATATATAATATAACGATACAATTCATGATGCGCCCCAATAAAGTTATAAGGTCAGATATTAGAACATGTGAATCATCACAATGTGCTTAGGAATACACTACTTCATGTTGACCGTAGATAGGACAATTTATTCGACCCTGCTCTATTTGGTCAATGTTTGCAACAGATGAAGGATAAAATAGCATGGTAATCGTCATAGCGTGCGTAGGCATACACTTTCCTGTTTACAGGATATAGGGACATGTATTCGACCAGGCTTTATTTGGTCAATGTTTGCAACAGAGACAGGATAAAACAAACCGCCCCCCCCCCCTAATAGCGATCGAAACATCGGCCTCCCGGTCGCTAGGCGGACATCCTATCCGCTACATATTAAAAATGTTATTTGTCTTAACTCTAAATACTGTGTTTGCAGAAACACAGACACGCGCTATCGTCAGAAGAACACATTTCATGGAGTTTTAGAAATCGCCGCTGAGCTTAGTTACTGGTTTGATAGTAATCAACAATAATCTGTTAAATGTTACCACATTATTAATACAAAATATAAGCTCAATAAAATTTAGTATTTTGTGTTGTTGCATCTTAATTCGAAATTGTCTTATATAGTAATCGAATATATATATTAAACGATGTAAATTGTCTAATGTGTTTCATCACACTTATTGATTGTGTGATGTTGAGACATTAGAATTTCGTTTCCAGAATTATGCATATTTAATTTAACTATTTTCCTGTAAGATTCTCTATATGTATATATTATTTAGTGATCAATACATATTAGTGTTTATATGTATTTTTAAAGAGCCGAATATTCAAGCTTTTTCTTTAATTAAGATTTTGTTATTTCGATGGCGTTCGTTTTTGACCGTTGCTTTTCCTCTCCTAAAAACCTTTGTTAAAGAAGTCTTAAACCTATACACAGACTACACATGCTTTTTCATTGATTAGAGATAGTGTATATCGTGTTAAAATTTCGAAAAAGGACACATATATGATGATTTTAGTATTTAAACAGAAGAGCAAGTAAAGCATTTACAACGTCCGCATCACGTTTTTAAATAAGATTGACTGTTAACTTTAAATGACACGTTTCTGTTTCATTAGTAGGCGTCTTGGTACTTACAAAATTAGGGAAATCTCGCAAAATACATTTTCTATGTAACAAAAATATAATCACATTAACTATTATCATAACTAATGACCACGCAACTCATAAAATAATAGGAAAGTATAAGTAGAAAAAATAAATATAAAAACGGGCATGTTGCAATTTGAATACTGTTGAAGATGTATTCAACTGTACCCGATAACTTTGGCAATCAATGTTGTTCGAAAAATCAAACATTTATTCTAAAACATGTTTTTTTTTTCATTTATTTATTAATACTTAGGTAGTTGTTTCGCCGCTAAATAAGGAAAAGGAACTTTATCCTTATTTTTAATTCAAGAAGTATAACAATATGATTTTTAATAAATATGATTTCATTTAAATTAAATACCAACCTATCACAAATCTTTTAAATACTAAAATGCATAATTATTACTTAATTGTTACAATAATAAATGCTGAAAAAACAACATTTCCACGGATCGAACTTCATGAAGCGTATTATATATAGTAATTCATGTAATATATTGCTTGAGTGAAATAGAGGCTTTAGGCGTGACATTCACCGGGATAAATTGACATACATGTATTGTGTACTCCCATTGAAAGTAATCGTTAGGTGGGCTGAATCGAGGTAATGCAATTTAATTATTCGCACCTCAAACTGTGTTCACCATAAATCACGATCGTGTGTAGCATCGCGCCTTTAATCGCATCCCTTTGTAACTTTATACAATGTGTCAGGCCATTGTACAATACAATATTAAATGTCAGTTATAAATAAATATATATATATATATATAATTCAAACATATATCGCTAAACACGTTTGGAATTCAACCAAATACTATTCAACTATTCAAACGGAAACAAATCCAAGTTCTTGAAAAACGAAGATTTTATTATATTTGTTAGATTTGAAGTGTAGTTTTGTTCGCAATATGGATACAATGAAGTACAAATGGGTATCTTACCAGAAGATATAACTCGATCTATCTTTACAGAATGTGTATTCTGAACCATTGTTAGACATATTAAATGAGTTTTTATAAATGACGTGTTTTTCAATATTGTCAACGGTAATTATTATTTAAGAAATGTGTTGATTTTATCAAAGTTGTGTAAATTATGCATTATTGAAACGACTGGAAGAAATACATAAACCAAATTGAAAATATTATAAATCATAATTTCACATTTGTAATATGTACTGTATTAAAGCACTGAACATTTCTTACAGTAAATATAGGTCTGGCATTCCTTCAAATGCACCGTCGTCTATGGATTCGAGTTGATTTGATGATAAAGTTCTGTAACAAAAACAAATCGTAATCTTAAGCAACGAACGATACCTATACTGCAACTAAATACTTTAACAAATATATTAAATAAGCTTAGAATTTGTTTAACATTCGTTTGCTTATATATTTATATGGAAAAGGAGGGCAAGTGTCTATATTCAAAAACAAAATTTAGCAATATATACGAATATTTCACAATTTCATCAATAAACAGCATTATGCACATAATTTGCCAAACAATTGTGCAATCATAAGACAATTAAACAACAAGAAATAACAATCTTAAATAAATAAATTATATCAAGCATATCATTGACTAAAACATGTATACATGGACATATGGACGGCATTTATTTCACGACAAATCATTTGTCTATTGTAACTCACAGAATGCGTAGTTTTGCCAAGCCCCTGAACGTCGCCCGGGAAATGTTGCGTAATCGGTTGCCCCAAAGTTGCCTGAAAAATATCAACCAGCGCCATGTGATAAACCATTCAAATAGCATATTACAACATATTTCAAATTAACCCGGTGGGGAAATTAAAAGAACACCGGTAATAGCTGTGATTCAGGTACCTAAAGTAATAGCAAACAATGTCTTATAATTACACATTCAAGTTACACAGGTAACACGTTTCGTACGTTCACCTTCTGGATTAAAAGAACACCAAAAGTAAACAAGTGTCATGATAATACAGTCTGCAGATGTAAACACACACAACCATTCAATGTACAAGTCTGGTTGTAAGTCAGTAGAGTGATCTCCAGCGTGCCACTGCTAAATAAGAGGTATACCTGTCTACAAAAACATTGAATGGACAAGTCTAGATCTAAGCCAGTAAAGTGATCTTCAGCGTGCCCCTGCTAAATAATAGGTATACATGTCTACAAAAACATTGAATGGACAAGTCTAGTTGTAAGTCAGTAGTGTGATTTCCAGCGTACCCCTGGTAAAAAAGAGGTATACCTGTCTGCTGGTGGTTTTGTTAAACGCACTACGATCGTATATTTATATGTAATGATAGGATGTGTGTATAAATAAGAGAAAACCATTTAATCAAACTGAATATGTTAATTGTAACATAAATCATTTATTAATTTAACATAGGTTTGAATAAATACCGTAAAACTGACATGTTCTCAACATATATATATATATATATATATATATATATGTGTGTATATATATATATCATTAAAATTATTATGTTTTCTTGTCAAAATTGAATCAACGCAAACATGTTTTATATGATACATCGATAGGTTTATGCCTGTAATGGAACATGTAATTTATTTTCTGAAATTCTATGTATTTCGAAAGTATCTCGATGTTTAATTATAATAATCAAAAGATTGTCTAGACGCCACCCATTTTTAAATTAACAAACAAACCTTTGCGATATTTTTTCATGGTTTTGTTATTTGCATTTCAGAATAGAAAATGCACATTCCATCAATACAAATATCTTTACATATCATGCATGTTATCATTTCTAAATAATCCTTGGTGTAATGGTTGTTTCGTTATGATATGCTGTAACTATATTGCAGTGCATAAAACATAATTATCATGTTAGTAATCATTGTACTTTCTAAAACCATACAGTCCCCATGAACCTTACTAGTGTTTACATTGAGATAACTGTCATTAATGATATTATACATGTTTTCTAAATATATATTGCAAACGCTTTGGTCGATCAACAATTAATAATTATATGCACATCGTCATCAACGAGGACTTTGTTTTAACAAAATTCACTTAAAGAATAAAAAGTGTTAATTAAAAAACAAATTATAACGCAATGTTTGCTTCGTAATCGTTTTTTGGTCAATATCTTGCAAATATAAAAACAATAATACCGTTTAAATTTTAGAAAATCTAAGGATGCGTTGGTAATTTATGTGTACATTTCTGAATATACCATTTAACTGTAAGCACGGTAATGAATTTTGGTTTGCAGTTCTATTTGCGATTTTCCTATTGTTTTGGTATTCTGTGTGCTGGCTACATCGATCATATGTAACCGTATAATATTGCGCTGCTTACTTCCCTTGGGTATATTTAGTGTATGTTCACATACGCATGCTAGAGACGTTTGCCGCCATTGCTATTTAGGCAATTTTTTAGACGTTTATACCGGTTTATAGCCCGCATGGTGTAAGTTATACACATGTTATCAATGCTATATTGCTTTTATCTTGTTAAGGCAGTGATTCTTTTGAGGTATATTCGTTCATTCAGGTTTTTTCAGTAAATATTGTCCGTACTTAAACTACGTCGTACCTACCCTTTCGACCATTTGAGGCTTTTTGTTAGGGTAACTTTCAAAGCTTTTCTTTCGTAACGATATAATTGTTTATAACTTCGTTATATACTATATGCTTTACCCTTTTCAATCAATTAAAGTATTTTTTATTATAATCCATTATTTTTAATGTTTTTTACTGAAGAACTGAACGTCTTTTTGTTTTGTTTTGCAGGCATTTACCATATAACGAATTGAATGTGAGAATAAATACTGATACCACTACATACAGTATTCTTGTTCGATCCGACCTAGTTTTCTATCTGTTTTCAGAACAGAGTAGTAAAAATTGACCTAAACTTGGCTAGTAGCAGGTGGAGACGACGGGAACTGGACATCGAACTACGTCCACGTTCAAAATAGTTACACTAAAGTGTCATCTGTAGTTAAACCTGGGGTAAGAAAGTTTATTGGATGATAACACGGAGTGTTCGTCCGTTATCTACTAAAGGAACGGCTCTTTATGAAGAGATAAGTGATGGCTTTATAAAGCGCTGTTCTACTTTACTGCGCAAAGTGACTGAAATTTTGGATAAACTAAGTAGTTTAACTTATGATAGTAATGTTGGTGGAATCAATCTTATTGAAGAGCAATTACAAGAAACATATGACAGTTACGTGCAAGTTAAATACGCATTTGAAGTGTACTTAAAATCTGTTATAAGTGAAGCAAGTCTTAAAGAATTATCGGCTCTCACTACAAACGCGTTGCTACAGGAAAACGCGAAGTTACATGCGCTGGAAAATATTGACGAAATTAAACAATCCATAATGACAAAAGTATGATACCAAACTCAGTTCATGGTAGTGTGAAGACACACAGTTCGAGATCCTCTAGGAGTGAACTCATTGCATTTAAACAAACAGAAGCCGAATCTGCCAAGATACAGCTGAATTATACATGTACTCAACAAGAAGCAGCAAACAGAACGCATAATTAGAAGCGAATCTTTAAGTTCTTTCTCAGCAAAAGGCTTTCGAAACTGCGGCTGCGGAAGTAAAGGTAGTACAAGAGCAAGATATCGACGGCTCGGATGGGTCAGATGGTCATGTTGAACCAGACGTTAAATTCAAATTGCAAACTTTGCCTGTTGTAAAGCCTGACCATCTAGTGCAAGAATACATCAATAAATCCACAAACAATCCCACAGTGTCTGACAATAATATTGGAGAAAATATATGCAAATTCCTCTTTAAAAAGACTTGGCTATCTCGCGACTGACTATATTTAGTAAAAAAGCGGAGTCGTATCGATCCTGGAAAACGAGTTTCAAGAATATAATGTTCGATATGGATACAAGCGCTTCCGAGGAAATGGATTTGGCTGCGAGGTGGTTGGGGCCAAGTTCTCGCTAGCATGCAGTAACCTTTACATCATCGTACCGAAGAGATCCAGTCTTAGCATGCGAGGAGCTTTGGTCTAGACTTGATGAACGTTATGGAAAAGCTGAGATTGTCCACCAATCATTCACAAGGCGAATTGAATCATGCACTCGACCGACCTACACGTACTCACAAAATTGGTATGAGCTTAGTGACTTGCTGAATTAAATACTTGCTATGAAAGAAGAAAAAGAAGGTTTCTCAACGGCTATATCGTTATATGATTCCTCGATTGACTTAGCACCTAAACTAGCCAAGATTCCAACAAATGTTCAAGAACGGTGGGCAGCCAAGGCCAACGATTACAAGAAGAAACATATCGTTAGTTCCCTTCCATTCACTGCCTTCGTGGAATTCATAGGAGACCAGACTACTATTCGTAACGATCCATGTCTGAGAACAGCACCTACAGTGATAGAAAACAATTTGTTTAGTACAGAGGCCTGATTTTTATATGTCTGAAACCGAACCACAGTGTTCAAGAGTGTCCAAATACGGTGGCATGTTCAAATCGTAACAGCGACGGTGTAATGCATTCAGATTCGTTTTGTACATCCTCAAGAGAGAAAGGTGGAGAGACCACTCAAAGAAACAGTATGAACGATGAAAACAGTAAAGTGGGTCCACCACAAGTCACCAGCAGATTTACAAGTGTTAATGATGTAGATTACAAATCCTGTGCAAAAATTGTTCTTGTAAATGTAATTGTTGATAGTAATCGTGTCAACAAGCTTAAATGTTATGCTAGTGTAGATGAACAGTCAAATACGACGCTGGCAAAGAATGAGTGGTTCAATAGTTTGCATGTTGATTTTCCTGGAGAAGCATTTCATGACAATACTTGTAGTGGAATATTCGTAACAAAAGGTCGTTATTGCACAAACTTTATTGTATCTTCTGTTTCATGACATTGTTTCTTACAGCTTACCTTGTGTCATTGAATGTCCATATATACCATTTAACAAGTCTGAACTTTGCACATCCAATAAATTGAGACAGATTTCTCACCTTGCAAATGTCGCCAAGTCCTTGCTCCCTTATAAACCCAATGTTAATATACTTATGCTGATAGGTAGAGATGCGATTGACGTACACAAGGTGCATTGCAGATTGAAGGTCAACCAGTGACATTTCAACGTATTGGTCTCGGCTGGGTGGTTGTGGGTTAACTTTTTCTAGGTGATGTTCATGCCTAAAGAAAGGTAAATGTCAATAAGAAAGACCCAGGTGTTGTCTAGAGGTAGGAAGTCATTGTTTAAACCATGTGATACAGTCTTTTTTGTAGTAGACTCGTGTTTTAGTTATGATCATCTCATTTTCCAGACGGCCAATAATGAACAAACACTCTCGGTTGATTATCGAACCTTTATTGACATCGTGATTAAGATTATGGACACAGACAGTAGTGGTTGTTGGATTACCCCTTTACCGTTTAGGAGTCCAAGTTAAGTTTACCAAATAATCGGCAGTTGGCCTTGAAACATGATCGGCTTCTACATGCAAGATTTACTAGGAATCTTGTAAAAAAAAGGTCTGTGTGTTGAATTCATGTCAAAGATAATTGATAACGGACATACATAAGTTGCCCATCACTTGTCTACTGTTGAGAATTGGGAAATTCAAGAATGCTGGTACTTGCCTATCTTTGGAGTATTTCAGCCGAAGAAGCCCAATCAAATACGTTATGTGTTTGATTCCTCTGCAGAATTTCAAGGAACCTCTTTGAATAAAGTATTACTCAGTGGCCCCGACCTGACTAAGTTTTTGATAGGAGTTTTGATGAGATTTAGGCAAGAGCACATCCCTGTTACAGTATATATAGAGCCGATGTTCTATTGCTTTGAAGTGGATGAGCAGCACCGATATTATCTCAGGTGTTTGTGGTACAAATACAATTATCCAGATTTGGATTTGATAGATTACCGCATGCGTGTTTATGATTTGGAAATAGCTCTTCCCTGGCTGAGGTAACTTACGGCCTTCGTAAGTCTAACGTAGAATCACACCCTGATGTGCTCGACTTTGTGCCTAACAACTTTTACGTCGACGATGGCTTGACGTTACAATCTTCACCAGATGACGTGGTGAACCTGGTAAAGCGTACCCAGATTGATTTTGCTAAGTGTGGTTTGCGCCTACATAAGGTGAAATTTATGAAATAAATCAGGCAATAAAACGCTGCAATTACTTAGCTCTTATTGCTCACCCAAGCAAGTATTTTCAGAAGTTAAGGTACTTTCTTTTCAAATAGAATAATAAATGCAAACATGTTCACGTACCGGTTTATATTTATACAGAACTGCATAATATAGTTTTCAATAAGAGTATATGTTTTATGTCAAGTATATTAAGAACAAAAAGACATGACAATGATGTTATATATCCTTAAACAACGTTATGTCTTTTGTTTTTCAAATAGTTTGTTTTGACACAAATAAAATTATTGCTTAATTGATAAAAAAAGAAATAAAAAAAGTTTAGTTTCACCAAAAACAGTCAAGCTTCACTGGTCTTGGCAAAACCAACGCTTTACTTCTTTATTATAGACTATTTTTTTACTATTTACTGCTTTAAACATAATAAGATACTGTTATATAAACATCTAGGTATAGACATCAGACTGCTCTCGAATTATACACACATTTGGTGAATATGGGTAATTTACTTTCATCGACAGGGTGCTTTTCAGTTTGGAAAATAAAAATGCTATGGGAAAACGCTTAGTTTTACGTTTGAACGCTGGAAAATGGGCACCATACTTTTAAGAAAGTTAAAACACTGGCTGAACTATATGAATGGTCATGTGCACTTTACATGACTATATCACCGTCTTACATTCTTTGTATTTTTGGGCGCTGAAAGATTAGCACATTCGGTATAAATTATGAATCAAGAACGCAACATTGGTTAAATCGCTATGTGTACAAGATGCAATAATGACTGTATGTGACTGTATGAGCTTGGAAGCTGCTTGTGTTCTCACACAAATATTTTAGTCCATGAAAGGTAAAGTTTTGCGATTTGGGAAAATAAAAATATTGGTCATGTGCATTTAAATGCAATACAACCACTAAATTCGATTACGAACCGCATGCAAGTTCCAGTATGTGTATTTACCTTCTCATTGTTCAGTCTCAAAATAACTATTCACTATTAGAAGATGTTTGCTAGGGAAAGAAAATGGCTTAAATCGATGTGTGAACCACTGAACCAATAACATAACCCATGGTAGGTGTGAGGTTACCAAATACTTGACATGTCTTAGGAAACTTTTGTAGTGAACAAAAACAAAAAACAACTTAATTGGAGAATGTTACGTATTTGGAGCATATCAATTAATTACTGGTTAAGTTAAAATTAATAACTGAGTGTGGCAAAGCTCGCCAAACGTAAAAGCAACCACTAACAAAAGACAGTGACTCAAATAGTTTATAAAAAGTTAAACCTTCTTGATTAATGCCATAATACACTATAATAATCATCATATACAGAAACAACACCAGCAGCATCACCACCATCTGCATTATAATCAGCATTATTATAACCCTTTTGGTATCGTTATCGTTCTCATCATGATCATCAATATAATCATTATAATGACCATCAACATCGTCGTCAGTATCTTCAGCATCACAATTTCTTCGGCTACAATTGTATTATCATCATAATCGATATAAATAATCACCACTATCTTCATCTCCACGACAACCTGAATCATATTTATATTTTAATGTATTTATAATGTTCAATCCATCAACACAAAACTTTGATCCATCACTGTCGTCATCGGAAACATCGGACTTCATCATGTTGGGCCATACCCACCAACAAAAACATAGCAACTTTTGCCACTACCACCACCACCGTCGCAACTAAAGCCACCATCGCCACTACTTCCGCCACAACCACTACCAACGCTAAGACTACCGCCATCGCAACCACCGCAAACACCGCCACGATCAAAACAACCGCCACCATGCCAACACCACACCATCCGTCGACATTATTGCCAGTACATTGTATTTTTCACCACAACCACCGCCTTTGCCGTCATCTCCAATGCCAAAGCCACCACTAACACGATACAATTATCATCATATATTTATTTGTTTAGACTCTTAATACATGTATTACACACATTCGGATGGTCGAAGCAGCTCATATTATGGATTTAGTAAGGTATTAAATCCTTATTTCAAATCCAGCCGAGAATAATAGAAACAGTAACATGAACTAATAATACGTGTGTAGGTATTTTGTAGAAATCATAATTTACATATTCCTGACTACAAAAAATGGGAATTGTGAACATGGATATGCATTTTCTTATTGAGCGTGACCATTTCATTTTTCGGTTTTAATTAGAAATGATCTATTTGTTCCGTATAGCATATCTGAAAAAAAACTCCGATAAATAATGACTAAATAGCAGTTGAAATATATTTAATAGATTAATAAATGGGTACATTGATCAGTATTCACCCGCGAGTTGAAACTGGATTTATTCTGATTAAAATAACTGGAATGTGTTAAAATAAAGACTCTGTTATCAATGCTACAGACGGTTTTTATAGATATCTGGAACAGTTAGGGAAATGTAAAGTTATTATTTAAGTTCAAACATGCCTTGTTTTATATTGCATTTGATTAAAAAAATCGAAACCGAGTCTTGTTCCACATGCCATCCCGAAATAAGAATGTATATTTTAATTTAAGCAATTTGTGTAAAAATGTGTTAGAATATATCAATATATCTAGAAATCATGACTACATGTTAATTTATATCACAAAAATTAAATAAAACAAATACAGATCCCATGTTCAGCAACTTTTGGAAAAGAAATTGAATGACACGAAAACAGAACGAATTGGAAATATTTAGGATATTAATGTTGACACCCTAGCTTTATGTTAAATTATTTTCATTAATTGGTAAATGTTAATGTATAAGTTATTAAGGAAAAACCAGTCCCTTATTTTATTTCATGACATGATTTTTTAGTTATATAATACAGTTTGAATAATCATTACTAATGAATGATTATTGTTAAAAGAATATGACAGTTCTGTAAACGGTTTGAATAAGGAAATCAGATATATTTTGATATAAGGTATATTTTAATTGCTGTAATTCAGTCGTAAAAAAGAACATTGGGTGTAAATAAACCATATTTAGTAGTCACGTGTTAAAACAATGTTTGTATAATTTAGTCACATATAAACTATTGTTCATAGCTGTGTGATAAGCTTTGTATAATGCAGTTATTTAAAACGGACATATCAGTTCGCTATTCGGTCTGAAAAAGGAATACGCTAATTTTTCCTTAACACAAAATTTGCTATCAATAAATGAAACCACGAATGCAATTAATGTATAATAATAAATATGTTGACATAATAACCACACGTTAACTATTGTTATGTTTTTTTGGGTATGGTATATATTTAGTTGTTCGTAAATTAGGTAAATCTCCTTTCGAAATCCGGTGAACATATTGATACAAAAACCGGTTTCATTTTTCGTATAACGTTAAAATAAGCTACTGGATACCTAAGGAGTTATAAGAATTCCAAAAGCGGTAAAGACTCAATGACTGAGCATTCCGGAAACCTAAACGCTCAATCAACATAACAGTATAATCATATAATTATAAATATTGTTCATCTTTATTAAAGTGTGCGAAATAAATTGATCCGAAAATGCCACATATCTTTAAAAACATATCGCAAAATTTGTTGCTCATGATATAAGGATTAATTTCGCATGTTTATGGTATTTGCCATAAAATTACGAAGCAATTGATGTCTCGTTGACTGACTTCCGAAATCTGCACTTAAAAACAAATTAGTACCCAAATACATATAAATAATAATTCAGTGTGTAAAGCTTCGTTTTAAAACAAGAATTGCTTTTTAGATTCGTTCTTATGTGTGTGTTAAAATTATTTGTGTACAGATTTCCGAATATTTTTGAACGTCGTGACGTCACACGATTGTGTAGGTCTGTGTTCGATACTTGTTAAACACCATACCTATTGTTTATTTGCGTTTGTTTGTGTGTTGTTTTTTTTTTTTTCATTACAAAAATGGTATGCGATATAAATATACTGGCCTAAACGTATAATTAATACACTTGTATGTGTAAATCGTTACATTGCTTTATGGCTGCACAACATAACATTTGAACATTGATTTTAAAATATTTGAAATATAGAAACAATGTGTACAATCAAATTTATTAAATCAAGGTGACTGCAAAAGAAAAACTAATGCTATAATTGCACGTGCATATATTAGTAAACGAAATAGAGTTGGGCAAGTTACGCGCTTAAGAAATATATCTTTCTAAAGAAGTTTCTGTTATGAGTATGGACGATGGACATTAATATAAGACACAATAAAAAAGTTCAGACAATATTGAAAGGCCGAATATATCGAATACTAAACGTTGAGGTGCGCATAATTGTAGGGACTACTTCATTACAGAGTGTAAGGTAAGGCTAACCTTTTAACCGTTTTAACAAACAATCATTTGCATTTACCTTAACCTTGCGCTTACCCAATATTTCATTATTATTATGGAACTTTTTGTAGTAATAAAACTAAAAAAATACTATTCAGATACTATTTCTGGATGTGTGTTATCATAATATTTTCAGTATTGTAACGAAAACTGATCTTAATGAAATCACTATTTAGAACGTAATAGGGCAGCGTATTTTATAGTTAACATTGAATTATGGAACGTTCGATAAGGCGTGATGTGGGATGCAATATGTCATCCTGATACATCCATTAAGAAAGAAACAGTAACACACCAAATTCACATATCCTGCGAATATGTTCATAATATCGCAGTGGTTGGTATAAGAAATGTTTCATTGCAAACGCCGATTTGTTATTATAATATAAATCAGAAGATTACAGGAAAGGTCATAAGGGTCTAGATATATATTAAACATAATTGCTAAAAGCGGACGAAGCGAGACTTCAGCTTCAGTTTTAGGTAAGTAGGACGCTTATATGAAACTGTCATGACAGTGACTATACTGGATCTAGAAGGAACGCAGGTTAATAAATGCGTTTGTTTTGTATTTGTTGATTAAAAATATATGTTTTTTAAATATCGGCATAGTGTCGGTTGCACATCTTAAATAGATATATATAGTATATATCGGGCCGATATGTAGCCGTGTTGCAAATCCGATGTCGAACCGATATAAAACCTGATATTGGCCCGGCATTGGAAATGATATCGGGCCAACATAGGACCGGTATGAAATGTTTGCTGGGTGTCTAAGCTTCATCACATACCTGCAGGAATGTGTGCCAAATATGTCAGAAATAAGTGTGCCAATTCAAAAATAGTTGGAAAATGACACAGACTGGCAGTTGAAAACCTGTTTTAATTTTTTAGAATCCAAGTTAGGGTCAAACGTTGAGCTTAGATGCTAGATCATTTGGACTTGCAGAAGTATTTTTGCAAAACGAAAAATAGACTGCATATGTATCCCGCGCATTGAATCCAACACAGTAGAGATCATTTCAAATTGAAAAAGCACTCTTGCAATTGTGTTTGTTGAAAAAAGTATATCATTAGTTGTATGGACACGAGTTTACAATAGAGACAAATCACAAGCCGCTTAATCGATAGTGGATTTCTCTTGCAATTACACAAACATGACTTCAAATTGAACTATACATCTGGTAAAACAATGTTTGTGTCAAGAAATAAATTACATGATACTCAGGACAAAGTACCAGAAATTGATATCAATCAATTACAATTGAGTGCTCATTTACCTTTGTCTGAGGTGAAATATAGGGCGTTTAAACAAAGTATATGAAGAAGATGAGGACATGCATGTATAAAACCCTTGTTTGAGAAAGGATAGCCAGAAAAAAAGTATCAGACTTCATTTAAAGCTCAGACACAATCTCACATGAATATGTGATACAATAATATACAAATCGTTAAAGGTAATAATCCCGAAACATTGTTCATCGAACATATCAAAGTATAGTAGCATGAACAAACGAGCATGCGAATGTATGTTCTGGTACGGATTGATGAGAGACGTAGAGGATAAGTAGAGAAATATACAATGTATTCAATGAATCATAAAGAGCCAATAATGCCAGTGAAATGCCAGTGATAGGTCGTCATCAAAGATCAGTGCAGATTTGTTTAAATACCAATGTAGATATTATTTGTTGACTGGACTAGTTATCAAAATGACCAGAAGTTGAAAAGCTTGATTGTTTATTAAGTTAAGAAAATATTGTCGCGTATCTGAAAAAAAAGCTAATTCCGCGATTTTGCTACATTGATCAACGTGTTACTGATAATTGACCGCAGTTCGCTTGTAATGAATTTAAGAAATTTACCACAGAGTACCATTTCAAACACACAATATCGAGACCGCGTTATGGTAAAAGTACGGACAAACTGAAATATAAGTTCAAACAAATAAGCAATTGCTTAAGAAAAGTGAAGATCCCAACAAGGCGTTACTTGACTACAGGTATAACCCATTGGGAGGTATAAATAAGTCACCAGCTCAGCTGCATGTAGGTCGTAAGTTCAGTGAATAATGAACAATCAACACATTCCTTTTTCATTTAAAAATTAAAAAAAAAATAACTTACACATGTATATATATATATATGTATGTATGTATGTATTACACCTCAGAGATATTGGTCCTTCTATATCTATATGACCGGTTTCATTCTGTAAACTGCGATATAGAAACTTATAGAGTATATGGACTTGTCACTATTTTTTGTATATGGACCGTTCGGGGTTACACACTATTAAAGGTGCACTGTGTTGAAGTGTTTTATTGAACAGCATTGACGCTATGTAAGCTTTAACAAGAGTAGAAAAAAATCTTAATTTAGAATAAACGACATGCTTACCTCAATGCCAACGTTAATCCAATGTTTATAACAATAAATTCGAAACGATATTCACTTCCATTTACTATTCTTCCGTTCCTTTATCGATCTTTTTAAATCACTCTATTTTATTGTATTCCTATCGAAGCTTACATTATGTATGCTAAACACACAATCCGAAATACGTTTTGCACTCGTTCGATGCCTTAAACAAATAACTAACTTAAAAAAGAACACGTCCAAAATTTCCTTAACATGGAATGTTTTATCAGAGAAACTACGTCACACGATATGCGTCATCGTTTGAGCATTCAATTGCATGAAACATAAAAGTACGGAAAGCCGGTACAACACTGAACAATGATACAGGGAACACTCTTTGGTGTAATATAAGAAATAGTAAACTCCACTGCGGTCCCAATGGCATTATACTGACCAGCCAGGCAGCCAAAAACTGTATATGGGCCTCAGCCTACGTAAATATATGTATATATATATATATATATATATATATATATATATATATATATATATATATATATATATATATATATATATATATATATTTCTGTTGATCAAAACATGTGTTGCTATGTAAGTTTAATAATTTAGGTTTCCATAAAAAAAGAATGTGTTATTTAGTTGGTTTTCGATTTCCTATTTGATTTTCCTCTCAAGAAACTTTTGTAAAGAAAGTCTTAGACAGATTCACCAAATACAAACTATTTCTCATTGAAGAGTGGTAGTTGCGCATGTATATTGTTTTTCAATTTCGAAAAGGACGAATATATAATGATATGAGTGTTAAAAAAGAGAGCAAGTAGATCATTGACAACGTGGGAATGATGTATTTCAAAAAGCTCAAAAGACAAGTTTCAACGGCACGTGACTTTATCATTTATTGGTATCTTGGTATTAAAAAAACTCGGGACATCTTGCCTAACATCTATTCTACAAAAAACGGTATAATAATGTTTAATATTTTCATAACTAATGACTACGCGACGCATAAAAATGATTTGTTAATATAAATTCGCCTGGTAGATAAAAATGCACACTAAAATATACTTACGTTAATGTGTAAAATACACGGGACAATGACACATGAGAGCTGAATGCAATGTAGAGGCACAAACACGTTTCAGTATGGTGGCATTTCATGTACTCAACAAGAACGTGTATGTCCGTTATATATATATATATATATATATATATATATATATATATATATATATATATATATATAAATATAAATAAATATATATATATTATATATATATATATATATATATATATATATATATATATATATATCTATATATATATATATATTTATAAATATATATACAAATATATATATATATCTCACTCTTTATCTAGAAATTGATGAGGTTTATGTACGCTTAATAATTTAGCTTTCCCTCAAATTAAGAATGTGTTATTTAGTTGGCTTTCGATTTCCTATTCGAAGAGAAATGGACCGATGCACCGAAAACATAGTATTTGTCGTTGAAGAGTGGTAGTGGCGTATGTATATCGTATATCAATTCGAAAGGATTAATATATTATGATATGGTTGCTAGAAAGAGAGCAAGGATATCATTGACAACGTGCGCATGCCGTTTTTCAAAAAGATCAACTGTCAACTTTAAACGGCAAGTGACTGTATCATAAATAGGTGTCTTGGTACTTAACCAACTCGAGAAATCGTGCCCTATATATATATTCTACAACAAACGGTATAATTACGTTGAATATTATCATAACTAATGACCACATGACGCATACACATGCTAAATAGTAATCCGCCTGGTGTACACAATCGTACACTTAAATAAACGTTTGTTGATGTGTAAATACACAGGACAATGAAACATGAGGACTGAACGTTATTAAGTTATTGACCGCAATATTATATAAACTGTTTGGTTGTGAAGAATTTAGAGGCACATGAAAGTTTCAGTATTGTAGTTATGCATGTACTCTACTAGAACGTGTAAGTTCGTTGTCCAGATAAACCTTTCTTTGGGACGTTTGCCACTTCAAACATGCGCACTTTAGGATAGAAAAAAAATGATTGATTTGTCACGTACACGTAATTAAACACATTTGATTGATGTGCACTTCATTCACCATTAAACTAAGAAATAATGAACTGGTTCAAAACGTATCAGGAAAACATTGTATAACTATAGCAGTGCTTAACCATGTAACACAATGTACCACATAACTTTCTATAAATATCTCTATTAATGTATCAAATAGCAATATAATCAGTATAATTGTTCTAAAATATTTCTGCTTCAAGGTATTGTTGCGCCCGAACAAAACAAAATTTATTAGTACCGGATTCAAATCGAATAAGGAACTGATATTTCCAATTGATAAATATGTGTAGATACGAAAATGTACCACATGACAATGGACATCCTTTTGCATGTTAGTACGCAATAAATATATAGATAATATTATATGAGTTGTATATAAAGAATAAGTTTACCATTAGAGGCTTAGAACCGATGTAGCGCGAGGCTTTCCGAGAGCTATCATGGTTTAATTCGAGCATGATAACTTGATCTTTATCCAAAACTCACATATTATTATATTAATCCTATTATTTCCTCCTTTTTCCCATTAATTATTATCCCATATCAAATATATATTTTTGACGATTTTGTTTTTCCTTAGTTGACAAAGTCGGATTCTCCAATTTTTGGAAAAATTCCAAATCTGATCTGAAAAAAGTGATAGTTTAAAGCCCAAGTTTTTATGATCGTTTTTATACAATCGATTTTCATCTGGTAATAGGATAAATTCAAATATATGTCTACATATACATTTATTCAGTTTCTTTTTTGCAGCAAAAAAAACTGTTCAAATGTTTCCCTTAATGTTCGTATTCCTTATTAAAGACCTATATAAATATGATGTTCTAATTCAAACAATGTTGAACATAAATAAAATGTACACGATAACTTTGAAAATAAATGTCGTTATAATAATAAAGTGTTTATTCTAACAAGTGTACTTTTTTATTTATCAAGTATAATTAGATGTTTGTTTTCGCCCCTAAATAATGAACAAGGACCTTACCCTTATTTTTCATTCAAGCCGTATAAGAATATGAAATTTCTTAACTTGACTATACATTTTCTACGATCATATCACGAATCTTTTTACTACACAGCGAAAATAATGTTTAAACAGCTATTTTGTTAAGCCCGCATTCAACAAAATATTTATTATTACTTAACCCGCATCCAAAAAATCTGTATTATTTCTAACTAGTTCAAATAGTAAATGCTAATCATATAAAAACTTTGTAACGAAACCACATGAATCTTAAATATGTAGTTATTCATTGTATTCATGGCATGTGTGAAATGGGGGCTTCAGGCGTGATAAACACAACGCTGGGTATGGTTCATATTAAGTTGTTCGTGAAGTTAGTAAATCTCCGTTCACAATTCGGTAGAAATACTGATAAAGAAACTGGTTTCATTTGTCGTATTACTTTGCAAAACACTACTCGATACGTAAGGAGTTTGCCGCTAAATATGACGTATATTTAATGACGCCTCTAATACTTATTGATACTTAAAACACATAGCACAAACGTCCGCTCCTCTCTTAGGTACCGATGACTGTGAAATAGTTAATTGAATATGGACAACGTTGATTTGCATTCAAAAAGCGGTAGAGACTCAATGACTGAGCGAGCCGGAAACTCAAAAGCTAAATTTTCAAATGTCCATAGTCATTAAATTATAAACATTGTAAATATTTATTAAAGTGTGAGAAATAAATTGATGTAAAAAATCAATATATGTTTTTAACATATCGCAAACATAATCCAATAAGTTATAAACTGTCAAATTACACACACTATTTATTGAAAGCTATACCTGAAGCTTTCGTCCGTGAACTACGGACTTCATTAGCAGCATAATATCCAAGGCTCTATCTACTGGGACACGGGTTATACCATGCTTCAAGACTCTAACACATATAAGACAATCAAACGAGAACCCACTAATAACTTTAAGAACAAAATATCAGACTAATTGAAGGAAATGCAATATGATAATGCCATTGATTGGAAGTTGCATAAACAGCTGGACCCGACGACTGATTCACTACCGAAATTATATGGATTTCCAAATATGGTCGGGAAAACAGAACACTTTGTGAAGAACTCCAAACATTTCCAAACAGTCATCAAAAACAAACAGGTGGAAGAGGACGAAGTTTTGATATCATATGACGTAAATGCACTTTTCACCAGTGTCCCAGTAGATAGAACATTTGATATTATCCATAATAAACTACTGTGGATCTGGAGCTGAACACTAGAACTATTATGTCTCCAAATCAGGTCACGAAGAAACAAGGTATGTGCCTTAATTGCACATATATTGTGTTTGATGGTAATTTCTACTAACAGATAGATGGCGCCGCAATGGGATCTCCGGTTTTCGCCGATAGTGTGCAACTTATACATGTAGCATTTCGAGGAACAGGCTATCCGCACATCCCCACACCCACCAGGCTGGTGGTTCCGCTACGTTGATGACACTCATACAAAACAGAAGGTCGAACATGTCGAGGAGTTCACAGAGAACATCCACTCCAATAACACCGACATTAAGTTCACGAAGGAAAAAGAAAATAACGGTTCACTAGCTTTCCTTCATACCAATACAATCAGAAAACCGGATGGCAGCTTAAAAATCAATATCAACAGAAAACCGATACATACAGACCAATATCTTGATTTCAACTCCAACCATCAGAATGAACACAAACTGTCAGTATTAAAAACTCTTTAAGGCAGAGCTAAATCAATAATAACAGAAGAACATGAAGAAATGAAGCATGCCAGACAGGCTTTATAGCAGCGTCACTATCCGGAATGGGCACTGAATAAAGTAAGGGAACAGACCAGCACACCAAAGTCCGGTACGGAGAGCAAGAGAGTACCAGGGCAAGCCAAGTCTATGGGCAACGTTGTCCTTCCATATGTTCAAGGTACCTCTGAACAGTTGAAGCGGTCCTTCAGTAAACACAACATCAGCGTATCATTTAAGCCACATTAAACTCTGAGATAATTGCTAGTTCACCCTAAGGACAAACCAGAGAAGAAAGACACCTGCAGACTTATCTACCATATCAAATGTGATGGCCAAAGGGCCAGTGTTCAAGGACTATATTGGTGAAACTGAAAGAAATTAAAAGCACGAATCATGGAACACAGAAGACCGAGTTCAACATCATCTGAGGTCTCAAGGCACATACATGATTGTAAACCGGGCCACGCGATCACAATGGAGAATGTTAGGATTCTGGACCGTGAGCCATCTTGCTTCGAGAGAGGGGTCTTGGAGGCTTTTTACATCCGTGCACTAAGACTGGCGCTAAACAAGTACGGGATCCGCTACCAACTCTCGCACACCTGGGACCATACGTAAACATCGCTCACAAGGACACTTAGCGGTGTTAACGTTTCCCAACAGTAAATATTCATTCTGCTGATGAAGTCCGTAATAAACGGACGAAAGCTTCACGTATAGCTTTCAATAATTAGTGTGTGTACTTTGACAGTTTAAAACGTATTGGATTATCATGGAAACCACAGTCAAACTTTCAACAGAAACTATCGCAAACTGTGTTGCTCAGGACATACGGATACATTTCACATGTTTATGGTAGGAACCATGACATAACGAAGCAATTGTTATCTCGTTGATATACTGCCAAACTCGACACTCTTTTTTAAAATAATAACGTATACCCAATAAATATATAAAATATACTATATACTTATATGTATAAATCGTAAGATTGCGTTATGGCTGCACAGCATTACATTTGACCATTGCTTTTAATGTTTTAAAATATTGAATTTTACTCAATGTATATAATCATATTTATTTAATTATTATTAAAGTTGATTGCATAAGAACAACTAATGATATTATCGCACGTGCATATATATTAGTAAACGTAGTAAAGTTGGACAATTTACACGCTAAAGAAATATATCTTTCTAAAAACGTTTGTTTTATGGCCGATGCAGATAAATATACGACAAAATACACAAGTTAAAAACATATTGAAAGGTCGAATATACCAAATACTAAAAAACAGAGGTCCAAATAAATAAATTAAACCAGTTTAACGAACAAACCTTTGCATTTACCGTAACCTTTACCGTACCCTTGCGCTTACCAAAGCTTTCATCATTGTTATTGTGCTTTGTGTTATGCATGCTCTTACTCGAATAATACTTACTACTCTTCACATAATATTTCTGGATTTTTATATTTGCAGTATTTTAACAAAAGCTAATATTAATGAAATCACCATTTAGAACGTTATAGGACAGCTTCTTTTAGAGTGAAAGGTATATTTATGGATCGTGTGATAAATCGTGCTGTGTGATGTTATATGACATCCTGATAAATCCATTAAAACGGCAACAGTTAAACACAACTATCACATATGGTTATCTGTTCATACTATCGTGGCGGTTTGCATAATGCATGTACCATTGCAAACGCCGTTGGGGTATTTACGCCGTAGACGACACGACCAACCTAAAGTGATGTCAGAATACAGGCCTCAGATGCTATGGTTAAAACATTTATTTCGTCGTGAAAAACAGAAATAAGTTTTAAGGACGAATATCGACGTTTAAAAAAATATTGCTTGGTCGCATTTACGAATCCAGTGTAGTGTGATGCGGATAAAAATGACAAACTAATGTATGGCATTATAATATAAATCAGAAAATTAAACGAAGGGCCAGAGGGGACGAGTTATCTATCAAACATGGATGCTGACAGCGGGCAAAGCAAAGTCATTAGCTACGATTATGGGTTAATATGACGCTTATGTGAAACCGAAATAAAACAAAGTGTTTGCTAAGTATAGATTCAAATGCAAAGTGCAGTTAAAAGTGAATATGCAGAATAATTCATCACTGATCTGACAATATAATAAAATACTGTGGCAGTATAAACGCAAAATAAGAAGCCCAAAGCCATTTAAGTATTTTTAAACCACTGACGGTGCTAAACCAAAGCATTATGGGAAGAATTCCAAGCATAATGTTTGTAAGAGGTGTGGGCATGAACATGACGGACAGAAATATCAAGCATTTGGTAAAACGTGCATGAAGTTTCGCGAAAAGGCGTAAAAGCACGGGTAAAGCCAACGATAAGACAGTTCATGACCTAGAGGATGATGACTATGTATTTGATGCTTTATGCGTTGGAGCTGTTGATAGTCTAAATAATCAAAAGCCAGATTTAATTTCCGAGTAACTTTCAATAAATGGAAGTAACATTCAGTTTCAATTTGACACGGGTGATTAGTGTAATGAACAGTCAAAACGAGACCTTAAAAAGCTGTCAAGTATACACGCATAAAAGAAAACTAACTGATTTGCGTTAATTTTCCGGATTCATAATTTGGCCGTTAGATATAGCACTTGCCCTTAACGCGTTAGGGCAAAATACACTGCGTTCAATGTTATATGGTCAAAACCAGATCACAGTCGGTGACTAGTTGTTAGACGTTGGAAAAGATAGGATTGATTAAGGGCATAAACTCTATGGAAAGATGGATGTTTTTGAAGGCTTAGGTTGTTTACCAGGCTAATTTCACATAAAAATAGATATACAAGTAAAATACGTTGTTTAGCCAGTGCCTAAGGTGCCAATTTCCATGAAACAAAGTCAAAGATGAGCTTCAAAGAATGGGGTCTCTAGGCGTTATAACACGACAAATTGCACCAAGTGTGTGAAAACGTTCGCAGTGCCCCAGATAAGCTGCGTATCTGCGTCTTTCACTCTATTAAAATATTTGAAAACGCAAAGAAATACAACATCATGCGTATTGAAAACGCAACCAATTTGACATTTACGCAAATTCTGCAAATTTAATTCGTACGACAAAATCGCTTCGATCGAAAATGCTTTGCTCATTTTAGGTATTTCCTCTTTGGAATTATTATTGTAACGCGGCGACAGTTTTATTGAGCAAGCGCCTGGATGACGGAGCAGGAAAACAGTCAAAGTTATTCAAACGCTCTGCGGACCAGATTTCATAGTTAAAGAAAGCGTCTGACCAAATTATTAACGATGACATACATGCGTTTTCAATCTGACTTCATCCGTCAATCATTGTGCATGTATTTGTAAAGCGTCTGTACTTTCAGTTTCTATAACGATCCGAAATAAATATGTCTAAAAGAGGTCGAAAACGTCCGCGATTGTTGCGCCAAAATATCAGTATATATGTTTGACAGTTATAAAGATGTCAGTTAACATAATTTTTAGTTTTTTATTATGGACAGTTTTCAGGATTAAAGAAGTTATGAAACATCAGTTTATTAAAGTTAATTAAAATAGTTTACAATTTTATTGAATCAATACAAGTGTGCAGCTTCAACAGAAGTAAAGCAGCAATGATTTTAAGGTATACCTTTTTATAACTCATGTCACCCAATTTCAAGAATGAAATCACTCTATTTCTCAAAATCAATGGGTGAAAACCCTATTTCCCAAATAAGTATCTGGGGCACTGCGTTCGTGAGAGTGACATAAATCTCTATTAATGTAAGAATTTGCATCGACCAGGGGCATCTGAATGAAGCAATATTAAGAGAACATTATCCGACAAAAACAGTGTAGGATATAGTTTCACAGATGCCTTACACGAAGGTATTTAGCACTCTAGATGCAACAAATAGGTTATCGACTAAATATAAACTAGATAAAGAAAATTCAAAACTTACAACGTTTCAAACACCATTTGGATTATACACATTCTTTAAAGCTCCGTTTTGAATTAAGACTATTCCGGAAATGTATCAGCGTGTCATGACAGTGATGACACTGGATCAAAAACATTAAAAAAATTATAAAGCGAGGTTTAGACAGGATGACTGTTTTTATGTAAATGCCAGTTCAGAATGAAGAGGTCCATTATGTTGGTCATACAATCAGCGAACAGGGACTTGAGGTACACCCTGAACTGTTCAGAACTGCTCAAAACATTGATATATCTCAACATAAGAAAGAAGTTCATACATGTCTAAGCTTCATTCACCTGTAGAAATTTTTGCCAAATATGTCAGAGATAAGTGCGCCAGTTCGAAAATTGTTGGAAAAGGACATGGACTGGCAGTGGGAATCCACAAGAAGAAAGCTTTGAAAAAATAAGAAAAATTACATCGACAACACATGTTTTAGTGTTTTAGAATCAATTTATGGCCTAACGTTGAACATAGATTCAAGCTCATTTGGACTTGCAACAGTCTTTTTGCAAAACGAAAAATGAACTGCATATGCATCCAGCGCATTGAATCCAACAGAGTAGAGATCAATTCAAAGGGACTCTTGCAATTGTGTTTGGTTGAATAAATTATACCATTAGTTGTATTGACGCGAGTTTACAGTATATACGGATCACACGCCTCTGGAAGGTATTTTCCGTTAATCCATAGTGGAGACCCCATTGCGAATTGCATGATTTCGCTTGCAATTACATAAGTATGACTTCAAGGTAAAATATAAATCTGGTAAATTTATGTTTGTGTCAAGAATTAAATTACCAGATACTGAGGACAAAAAACCTGATATTGAAGAAGATGAGGACATGCGATGTAGCAAACCTTTGATTGAGAAAGGATGGTCAGAACAGAAGTACAGGACACCATTCAACGCTCAGACACAATCCTGCATGAATATGTTGATGGAAATGTATACAAAGCGTTTCAGGTTATACATGACTAGCCCTGTACATAACTGAGATGATATTTGTTAATACATATATTCACATTTGCATAACAGTATTTAAGGGACGCCTTTTTGTTAGGCATCTGGCTTATCAGACTTTGTCTTGAGCTTAGTTCAGCATGATTGGATATTTAGCGCGAGTAATCAGCTAATAGTCTGATCAATACTACTCACCCAAATGTCCGTGTCGGTGTTTTTGTAATGATGGGGTTAACCCATTTAAGCCTAGTGGACTTTCCCATCCTGCTAAATTGGATCAATTAATTTCCAAAATTAGGGATGTCTAGTATATTAATATCTATATTTAGAATATTTCTTAAAGAAATTATTTTAAGCAAACAGTGCTGACCCTGATGACACGCCGCATCATGCGGCGTCTTATCTGGGTCTACGCTGTTTGCCAATGCCTTTTTTCTAGGCGCTAGGCATACGTGGGTTAAGGTAAATGCTCAGCATCTCCATATCGCTGAATCTACTGCAGGTAAAAAACTTAATTTGCACACATGTTTGGAGTCATTGTATTAAGTCACTAAGTAAGTTTGAATTAAGTAGTCGAGCATAATGATAAAGCTCTGTAACTACTAAGGTCTTTTTTGTTTTTTATCGCCACATTTGTACATAACTGTTATAATGCCTTTTAAGATCATCTGGACAATGTTCGTGTATTGCCATTGCGTTGAGGGGTTGTTATGACCTTAAACAATAAGTACCGACGGTTATAACATTGGGTCAACAATTTATACATAATACTGGGGCCAAAGCCCCAACTTTACATTGGGTCTGACCCAGTAAGATGATGTTGTGAGGTTTAACCTCTTCTGCAAAGATCTACTGATATATATGAAAGTATACATGTTCTATCAAAGCAAAAGTAAGTCAGTTGAAATCCTGTAATTCATCCCAGCACCAGTATGTCTGGTCCCAATATGTGGGTATTAGACTACAGGCCCGATAGGTGGACAAGTTTAAGAATATATATATATATATATATATATATATATATATATATATATATATATATATTATATATATATAATATATATATATATATATATATATATATATATATATATATATATATATATATATATATATATTTAATGATATAGTTTGTGTATAAATAAAATAGAGTGATTTTATAAAATCGGAAGCGTGTTTTCCTTCGAGTTTACACCTTAAGACTAAAACAAGTACACCATGTAATCAAAGTTATAATATAAACTGTTTGGACGTTGATGTTGGCAATTTAATTAAGTTCCAATTGAACTTCCCCCTTTTCCAAGTTTGAAATACAATATTCTATAATGCACTCCACTTTGACGAAAAGCTATTGACTTATTTTGGCGATAATTTTTACTTTTTATTAGAAGCAAAGGAAAAGTCTTCAAATGTCATATTTCATTAGAATTATATGAAAATATTACATGCTTTGCGTTCATTTTCTTCACACAGCATTTAACCGTTGGATAATATAACACTACCATTAACGCTAAAAGCCAATTCGTTAAATTGCATATGGTCAAAATCAGATCACAGTCGTTGTAAAGTGGTGAGACATCGGAAGATTTATAAAGAGGTTAAACTCAATATAACAAAACATGGATGCATAAAAGGTTTATGTTGTTTACCCGGCTCATATAACATAATACTAGACCCAAACGTAAAGCCTTTTGTTCAGCCTGTGCCTAAAGTACCAAGTTCAATGAAACAAAAAGTCAAAGATAAGCTTCAGAGAATGGAGTCACTAGGCGTTATAATTCGACACATTAAACCACTTGAATGCGTGAAAGCGTTCGTAACAGTGACAGAAATCCCTGAGGATGTAAGAATATGCATCGACGCGCGACTTCTGAATGAAGCAATATTACGATAATATTATCCGATGAAAACAGTGCAGGATATAGTTTCAGAGATGCCTAACGCACTCTATATGTAGGAAACTCCGTTTGGAATTAAGTCCATTCAGGAAATGTATCAGTGTTTCATGACAGTGATGATACAGGATCTAGGAGGAACGCAGGTGATAGTACTTGACATCATATTCTTTGGAAAAAACATCCAAGAACATGTACAAAAGACTGAAGCGAGTATTAGACAAAATGCAGCAAAACAACTTAAAACTGATTTTAAGAAAATGCTAGTCCCGGAATAAAGAAGTCCATTATGTGGGTCATAAAATCAGCCAAAATGGACTTGAGGCAGACCATGAAAAGGTCAGAACTGATCAATCCATGGTTAGACTTTGTAATAATAAAGAAGCACCCGCATGCCTAAGCTTCATCACATACCTGCAGAAATGTTTGCCAAATATGTCAGAGATAAGTGCGCCAATTCGAAAATTATTGGAAAAGGACATGCAGACTGACAGTGGGAAACCACAAAAAGAAAGCGTTAGAAAAATAAGAAAATGACATCGACAACACATGTTTTAGTTTTTAAGAATCCAAGTTAGAGTATAACGTTGAACGTAGATTCTAGTTCATTTGGACTTGCAGCAGTCTTTCAGCAAAACGAAAAAATAACTGCATATTCATCCCGCGCATTGAACACAGTAAAGATCATTTCAAATTGAGAAAGGGACTATTGCAAGTGTGTGGTTGAAAAAAATATACCATGAGTTGTATGGAAGCGAGTTTACAGTAGAGGCGGATCACAAATCTATTAAGAGTATTTTTAAGGTGAAATCTAAATCTGGTAAAACTATGTTTGTGTCCAAAAATAAATTACCAGATACTCAGGACAAAATACTGGAGATTAATATCAATCAAATACAGTTGAGTGCTAATTTACCTATGTCTGAGTTGAAATATAGGGTGTTGAAATAAAGCTTCTGAAGAAGATGAGGACAGGCGATGTATCAAACCCTTGATTGAGAAAGGATGACCAGAAAAAAAGTACCTGACTCCATTAACAGCTAAAACACAACATCACGAATATGTTGACGGAATTGTAAACAAAGCGTCATAGGTTATAATCCCAAAACGGCTACAACGTGAAATGTTGCACATTGTGCATCGAACACATCAATGTTTGGTAGTATGACACAAGAGAGCATGCGAATTAATGTTCTGGTTCTTATTGATGAGAGACGTAGAGGAGAAAGTAGAGAAAACTAAAATTTGCGCACTAAACACTCGTAAAATGAACCATAAAGAGCCGTTGTTGCCCAGTGGATGTCTGATAGGCCGTCATCAAAGATTGGTGAAGATGGTTTTGAATAACAAGGCAGACATTATTCGTTGACTGGACTTTTTTTCAAAATGACCAGAAGTTGAAAAGCTCGATTGGTTACGTTCAAGAAATGTTATCGCGTATCTGAAAAAAAACAATTAAGAGATTTGGCTACATGGACGAACGTGTTACGGATAATTACCGCAATTTTCTTGTAGTCAATTTAACGAATTTGGCGAAGATTGACAAACAAACAACATCGAGAACGCGTTATATACAAAGAATGGGACAAACTGAAAGATATGTTCAAACAATCACGCACATGTTTAAGAAAAGTGAAGATACCAACAAGACATATATTGTGCGATAGACTTTACACTTTGATGTCCAAAGAAAAAGTGAACATGTGTATTAAAGGTTGAAAAACTGAACATTCAATTAGAAAGTTTATTATTGAATTACTATGCAATATATGTTTTAGTAAGGACAGCCTTATGGCTGAGTACTATGCTTTCAAAAACATTGAAAACATTCTTTACTTTCTTGTATCTCAGAAAAAGGGGAATTTTTCATATGTTATATTGCAATGTTTATGTTTACCAGTCTTTAACGTGTTTTACAAGATTTAAGTTACTTGGTTACTCTTTTTAATAAAGATATTAATGGTTCAACATATCTTTATTAAATACGTTACAGACCATTATTAAAGTCATTTAAAATTATTTGGTTTGTATAGCACTGTAGTTTGGCAGAACGTTCGTATTTTAAAATGTATCGTAATCATAATATTCATCATGTAACACAACAACAACTATATCATCATCACCATCGTCATCATCTATGTTTTTTACGCAGCATCACACTATCACATTTTACGAGAACATGATTATTTTTAACACTACTAGCATTAAACTAAGCTACACTTTATAAACTATACATTCAAGTACTATATCAATAACTACACAAGTAAAATACTAGGACGGTTACTAATCTAGCTAAAGTCCTTCTGCTATTAACCGAACAGTATATTGCAAAACTGCTAACAGTTTATTCAGATTAACCTTTACACTTCGTTTAAGTTAATTGCGGCGCAAGTGTAAAATAAAAAAACATACTTAAAGGCTTAAGAGCTCAGAGTATGTGAACAAATTATTCAAACTATCAAGGTTCACAGGTTCACTTTCCCATAATAAGCTTCACGACCCTTAAGTATAGGATTGTTAACTGTTTTAAAAGGCGGGTTACTTTACCATCATGTATATTCCCCATTTGCAAGGGGAAAAATAATATCGTGAAATATGTAATTTCAATAGTTATAACAAAAAATAAAAAACAACTATTTAGCAATAATAGGTATTATATGTATAATATGTATACAACTTAATTAATTTAATCGCTGCATGTATGCAATAAAATAAAACTGTTCCTCATTAGAATGTTTTACCCATTTAAAAAATACATTTTTATTAATATATTTCAAACGATAATTGACGCAGGTGTATCGCTACTGCTTAAAATAACTAAATAATAACACGAATTCTTAAATCAAGTAAACATATATCGAGATTTGATCCATACATACAGTGGTTAAATATACCATAGGGCAATAATAAAATCACAATGAACCAAAAAATCCAATGATTAAACGTGACAATCTAATGGCTAATGGCAACGCTATTTGTTTGTATACAAAATACATAATGAAACAGTATAGTTATTTTAACGCGATGATACTGAGTTATTGATCACAAAAAGCATATATCCAATAATTGTTTCGTATATAGGTATATTAAAATGATAAAGAGTACTTAATTTTGCAAAATTTCGGTTAAGCAAAGTTTTTCCGGTGACCGGTTTTAAAATGAAATTGTATTCAAAATATTTAAATAACACCTAAATATTTCTTTAAAACTGTATTTTTTATTTGAGAACGATCTAAATTGATGCATCAATCTGAAGCAACTAGAAAAACAAGTACGAAATTATAATTTCACATACATTATATGTACTGCGTTTAATTCTGAAAACAACTTACAGTGTATCTAGGTTCGTCAATCCTCGAAATGCATCCGCAGAAATGGATGCGATCAAGTTGACGGATAAATCCCTGGAATAAAAACAAAGTTAACTGAAGAAATCAAATAATAATATTCTAATGCGAAACAAATAATCATATATTTCAAATAAGCTAAGAAATGGTTAATGTGCATCTGCTTATGCCTCTAAGCAGGAAAGACTATATTCAAGATACACGTTCCAACATCAAACAGCACACTTAAACAAATGACATCCATAAGACAACGGCACACATCAGAGACAGTTCTTCCGTACAATACACCCCGATAAATCATCATCATCATTATCATCATCATCATCTGAGCAATATACGAAGCACCATCCTATCAAACTTGACGAAAACATGATTTGTTCGCTTACAAATCACATTTAACTAAGCACCAATTTATAAAATTAACAATAAATATTAGTACTGTATCAACGACAACACAATTGCGTTAAACGCTACAACAACTAAATAGCTGCCCTTAAACTACTACTCACCTAACAGTACATATGCAAACCGTTTTCAATAAATTCAGATTTAACCTTAAGTTTTTTCTTATTTTATTTATTGAAAAGTAGCGCTATTTAGTTTGAATAGAGCTTGCTGTTTATTACTTAAATTATTAATGGCAAAAATAATACTACAAATAGTGCTTTAAACTAATAAAACACATAAGCGAAGATAATAAGTTATTGATCACAAAAAGCATATATGATGATGATGATGATGATGATGATGATGATGATGATGATGATGATGATGATGATGATGGTGATGATGATGATGATAATGATGATGATGATGATGATGATGATGATGATGATGATGATGATGATGATGATGATGATGATGTTGATGATGATGATGATGATGATGATGATGATGATGATGATGATGATGATGATGATGATGATGATGATGATGATGATGATGATGATGATGATGATGATGATGATGATGATGATGATGATGATGATGATGATGATGATGATGATGATGATGATGATGATGATGATGATGATGATGATGATGATGATGATGATGATGATGATGATGATGAGGAGGAGGAGGAGGATGATGATGATGAGGATGATGATGATGAGGATGATGATGATGATGATGATGATTTTGATGATGACAGACAGACAGACAGACAGAAAGTTAGACGGATAGACAGCCATTTAGTCAGACAGACAGACAAACATAAATACTTATAACACACACAACAGCTGATACAATGTTCCGGTACTTACAACACGGTAGCGTTCGGTAGGGAAAGTGGTATGGTCAACAGCTCTTTTCCATTGCATCCTACGACATTTCCGTAGCAATTACACGTCGCTGGACACTGGCCCCTCGAGATACCCGTGCACAGCGCAAGAATCACCGCCAACACGACCGCTTTGCACGTGGACATTGTAGTATGTGGTGTTTTCTATAAACAATCAGCAACCGATTGTATAAACAATTACACCAGCGGTTAACCACATACCGGCGGTTAAATGTCAGTAACTTGTTGGTTACTGGTCGGTAAGCGTTTGTATAAAATTGGGTAAGTTATACCGATCGGTAAAAACCCAGTTAAAACATACCCTGCGTCTATAGGTGGGTAAGTTCAAGTAACAGAGAGGTAACTTACACAAAATGGCCGAGTCGCGCGACATTATAAAAGCTAACCATCGAAGACCTTGACACTTTCGACCAGTTAACAGACAATTGAAGCGACTGACACTTTATTTGACTTAATTTACAGAACAATACGTTTTCCGACTTTGGACGATCAATTTAAGGACGAAAAGAACGTGTTTGCTTCTATAGGTGGGTAAGTTCAAGTAACAGAGAGGTAACTTACATAAAATGGCCGAGTCGCGCGACATTATAAAAGCTAACCATCGACGACCTTGACAATTTCGACCAGTAAACAGACCATTGAAGCGACTGACAGTTTATTTGACTTATTTTACAGGACAATGCGTGATCTGACTTTGGACGACCAATTTTAGGACGCACAGAACGTGTTTTTTATATTCTATTATGGGTATGCCGTGTGTGATCCGATTCATCAATGGCGCCCATGTTAAAATCATTTCTCCGAGAACAGGGAACGACAAAAGTACAAACAAAAACTAAAGCACGAGCGAACCTACCTTTAATCATCCTTTTAATCCATAAAAAATCCATTAAACTCAATAATTGACGATTTTGCATATAGGGTCTTTAATATTTATTTAAGCATAGTTAAATAAAGACCCTTAGGAAACCTATCACTAAATATATATTCAAATGAATTTATGAACTCGATAAACTTTCTACTTCGTCAAACGCTACGTCATGCACTCTACAGTACTTCTGTTCAAATGAACCGGATCGGTTTATCAAATAATAGCCGTAAATAGGTAAACTCGGATGCATTTGCAGATTTCTGCAAGAAACATATGTTTAAACTTGCACATGTTTAATTTGTCTATGGCAATTGCTCTAATTGTACAAGAACATATTTTAATATATAGCCTAAATACACAAAGAATGGAAAACATTCCATTACACAACAGATAAATGAGTGGATAATACACCCGTGTACAAAATGGGACATTCCGAATTCCAGTATGGTGCTATTTTAATCATCTTATACTTTACACATCTCTAAAAAAATGGCTACGAACAATTTGGGGTACGGAAAAAAAATGGGGGTACGGGGAAGTAGTACTCGTGGGGAACATGACCCAAAATCGCACACTCTCGGCCATTTCCGTAAAAAACATCAGATAAGTACTTAGAAGGCAATAATATGAATACACATTTTGAAAGCGGTATTGCGGTCCTACCTACGCGCGTAAAAATGTAAGCGGAATATGTTAACAAAGCGGTAAAGTGTCAGGAATGTTTGAGTTCACGAAGAAAGTGTATTGTAGAAATGTACAGAACATATATTAATTAAGCAACGGCGGTATTTTTCTCAGCCACATAATTGATAATAATTTGATATCACAAAATGAAAGTGAAAGTAGAATTGTCAAAAATGACAACCTGCCAATGTGTTGTTTTTTGCTGGCACGAGAGGGTGATTACACTCAATGTGTTCACATTTTTGCCATAGGCTTTGTCAATGACCTTTATAGTATGGGTTGCTTTGTTATTATTTATTGCTATCATGTAACTGAATGTTACGATATACAAAGCATAATTAATGATATAAATATACTGATTGAGTGTATAATAATATGATAACTTTATAGCCAGGCCAATTCAGGACTTAAAATACATTTGTTGTCCTGATTTCATGAAGACTTGAGATATTGATGCACATAAAGTATCACGATATGGGGTGATCCACAAATAAAAAGTATTCTTGATCTTTGTTGTGCAGGCTCTTTTTCCATGACTGTGAAAGTAAAATTTCCATGTTAAAAAATGTCAAATTTTTCTGAAGTATTTCATTCAACAGTTGATGAACTGTTTTGCATATAATTTGCCATTTTGATAGGTGTTTGTTAGGTGATCAACAGGAGATGAACAGGGTGCCAGAAAAAAGGGTTATATATTTGAGATATGGTCAGGGCTTCATAAAGAAGCGATTCAATGGTATACATTTTATATCTGGCCAGTGTTCAAGAGAACATGGGTATACATTTCAGAGCATTTTGCCATTAAAACTTGTTTAAATACCCCTTGACTTAGGCTCTTAATTCATCTAGCATGAACATGTGTACTATATATTTTTAGCACTTATAATATTTAATGTACAAATTAATCTACCAATGTGTACAGATACTACTTAATATGTATTTGACTGTATTGCATGTAGGCACTAGCTAAAATATCCAATAGAATAAGATCAAGGGGTGAAATATACATTGCCTGAAGCTCTGATCCTAGAGCTAGGTTTATATATGTTTTAACACACTGATTAAAGAAGTTAAACAATACATTGATAATGCATAGGGAAAATAATCCCCTCCAAAAACACTTGATGCATAATTATGTATAATAATAATGTATAATATTTTTGGGATCTGGATCTGGATCTGGATAGGTACACGGCCAGGACCTTTATGTATGCGCGCTGCGGGGGAGGAGATGGGAGTTACTTATATTTTGTATTTAATTTAATTCACTGAAAATTCATCACTGAAGTTACAGTATGATCTCATTTGATATAGAGGTACATGATTGTATCAAAGCAACATATATTCAATAATTATCAGTTTAATTAAGGTCATGATTTAGTATCGTTTAACTGATTTCAGTCAAGTTTATCATTGATATACATTAATTGTGTAAATATTATCAATGTAGTATTCTAGATGCAAATATATTTGAAATAATACAGATTGATATACTGTATTTAATGTAAATACACATCCAAGCAGTCCATCAAACCATTGCAACCGAGCCTTCTGGTGTGCCAACGCACCAGCAGAAAAGTCAAATGTCTTCTGTTTTAGTGCATTTTACTATTTATAGCATCAGCATTAGTTACAGATACATGTTTGCATGTGTATGTGCTTGAAAAATTGATAATCTTTAATGAAATCAGCTGACCATGCATGTCCTTGATTTCAAACACAAGGCCCTGGTCTGACACATTGGTAACATTAACGTTAAACTTCTTACCAGGTTTCTGAAATTAGTTTTGTATTGAACTATGTAAGAAAATGTAATCTAATCACACCTTTAACACGTTCCACACTTATATAACAGTAAATCTGGATTTGCAATGAAAAAAACAACATCATTAAACATGTATTACGTTTTGCCAAATGGGTGTTCATAATATTTACGATATATAAATACAATATATATGAG